>NW_024609834.1:2890000-3020329 GCF_018296145.1 Oncorhynchus tshawytscha
CACTGTAATCCAAACCAAAATCACCCTGGCACTGTTACACTGAGCCATATACAGTGTATAATGATACTTGTGGGGTGTTCTACCACTGTGATGTGATGTGTACTATAGAGATTTCATATGGTGTGTAGTTTAGTGTCAACCAGGTTAACAGTATGCTAACAGTATGAGACGGTCGATGAGAATGTCACGTTGGTACAGATGCTGAGTTTTATGTGGGTATGTTCACGTGTGTAAGCCCATTATCACCAAACAATATGATTTGTTTCTCAAACTCAATCAAAGTCTTTAATACTCGCACAATAAACCTAGATTGGTTAGGCAAAGAAATCCCTCCATTAAAATCCCTTTAATTCATAGAAGAATGTACTGACAGTTTGCCTTTGAGACAGTAAAATGACTACAGTGGTACTTTATAGTTGTTTCGATCAATCTGGGTCATTTCCAAACATATCCCTTCACCCCTGGAACATGAAAAGACAAATGTAAAATAAATTACACAAAGCTAAGGAATTAAGAACAAGGAATGACTCATCTCTGTTTGCTCTCATTGAGCTATCACTGATATATTATAGTTTATAGTTTGTGTCTGTTACAACAACAAGTCTGTATTGTGCCAGAATGATCAAAAGTCAAAGTCAACCTGATTGTCATCTGAGGTGACCAAAGCAGCTCTACAAAGTCCTCTAACATTATGACCCCGACTGCTGGTCACATCACCTCTACAAAATACATTTCTTCAAAATCAAGGTTTCATAATTATTGGCACTTCTCATTTAGTACTTAGTGCAACCTCCTCTGGTAAGGATAACAGCATGGAGTCTTTTCCTGTAACGTTTGACAAGGTTAAGGATTTTGAACCATTCCTCAGTGGAGATCCTTTCAAGATCCTTCACATTCTTGGGTTTGCGCTTATCAACTGCCCTCTTCCGCTCAGCCCACAGGTTTTCCATTGGATTGAGGTCCGGCCACTGAGATGGCCATGGCAGAACATTGATGTTGTTGTCACAGAAACATTTCTGTGTGGATCTTGAGGTATGTTTTGGGTCATTGTCTTGTTGGAAAGTCCACCTGCGGCCAAGTCCCAGCATTCTGGCAGAGGCAACCAGATTGTCAGCCAAAATTGCCTGATACTTGGTGGAATTCATTATGCCGTCAATCTTAACCAGTGCCCCTGGATCTCTGGAATTAAAACAGCCCCAGAACATCACACCACCATATTTCACCGTGGGTATGAGGTGGCTCTCCTTGTATCCATCTCTGTTTCGGCGCCAAACATGCCGATGCTGTATCTGACCAAAACGTTAAATTTTGGTCTCATCTGACCAGAGCACCTTCTTTCAGTCATAATTAAATGACGTTTGGCAAACTCCAAGCGTTTGCGTCTGTGTCTTGGGGTCAGAAAAGGCTTTCTTCTGGCAACCCTTCCAAAGAGCCTGTGGTTGTGGTGCCGTCAGATGGTGCTTTTTGAAACCTGGTGACCCCAAGACGCCACCAAAGCCTGCAATTATTTCACAGTGATTCTTGGGGATTTTGTTGCTTCTCTCACCATCCTCCTCCCTATCCTGGAGGGCAAAATTAATTTGCGTCCTCTACCTGTGAGGTTTTCAATTGTTCCATATCTTTTTAATTTTATAATAATTGCCCTGACAGTGCTCAGTGGTATATTCAATTGTTTGTGGATCTTCTTGTAGCCATTACCAGATTTATGATGGTCTACGACCATCTGTCTCTTTTGAACTGCTAGTTCTTTTGTTTTCTTCATGGTGTTGGATGACAAAGGGATATCGCATGTGTGTTACCTCATTTTTATACCCTAATGAAACAGGAAGTGATGTAATGGCTCAATATAGTTCATTAAGACTTAGATAAACTTAAATAAGTGGAATTTAATTCCTTTTTAAATGTTATTTACAATAATCTTTAAGGGTGCCATTAATTGTGAAACCTTGATTTGGAGGACATTGATTTTTAATTAAATCAATAAATGATTTTGGTGGGTTCCATTGAAACATTAATAAAGTACAGTATTTCTCACATGTTGGTATTTTGAGTTTATCTCTATAATTATATTGTTTGTATTTTTTTAAGTATTGCATTGCCAGTCAGGGGTGCAAGTCATTTTTTACCCCACTGTATATAGCTTTTTTCCTATGTTAGGGATCAGTGCCACTTTTTATAATGTCAATATAAATGTATATATATGCTCTATACTTGATAACAAGTGTTTTAATTAATACTTTGAAGTGCTATCCTCTGGGTCAACATTGCACATATTGTTGTATGTACATATTGTTGTATGTCTTTGAAACCAAATAAATCCAAATTGATTACTGATTTCCTGTGCTTGGTAGTTGACCTGACCCAGCTCAGTGAGGTGGAGATGTGATGTGTACTTCGCTGAAGAGGCTTTCTTATAACCTAACAGCAGGCAGGCACTCAACTGATAGCACACACTTCCTGTGGCAGGATTTCCCTTATTTGGAGATCAGGGTGAGGTTCATGGGAACCAGATCTAGAGATGTGTCTCATATCTGTGAGCAAAGGGTGCATGATCTAGGTCAAATAAAGAGCAGTTAGTGATTGGTGACACTACTGCTGTGAGGGGATGAAGGGTGACATTGTGGGACTGATGGATGGATTAATGGACAGATGGATGGTTGAATGGATGAATGGATGAATGGATTCACCTCATGGACTTAAAGTCCATGAGGTGTGCTTGCACCCCCTTTGACCAGTTCTGTTGATCTCTAGCTGCCTGTTGACCAGGCTGGCTGCTGAGGGCAGCCTTGGCACGGTGCACCCTCTCTGTGTGCACCCTGTCTGTGTGCACCCTGTCTGTGTGCACCCTGTCTGTGTGCACCCTGTCTGTGTGCACCCTCTCTGTGTGCACCCTCTCTGTGTGCACCATGTCTGTGTGCACCCTCTCTGTGTGCACCCTGTCTGTGTGCACCCTCTCTGTGTGCACCCTGTCTGTGTGCACCCTGTCTGTGTGCACCCTCTCTGTGTGCACCCTCTCTGTGTGCACCATGTCTGTGTGCACCCTCTCTGTGTGCGCCCTGTCTGTGTGCACCCTGTCTGTGTGCACCCTCTCTGTGTGCACCCTGTCTGTGTGCACCCTCTCTGTGTGCACCCTGTCTGTGTGCACCCTGTCTGTGTGCACCCTCTCTGTGTGCACCCTCTCTGTGTGCACCATGTCTGTGTGCACCCTCTCTGTGTGCGCCCTGTCTGTGTGCACCCTGTCTGTGTGCACCCTCTCTGTGTGCACCCTGTCTGTGTGCACCCTCTCTGTGTGCACCCTGTCTGTGTGCACCCTGTCTGTGTGCACCCTGTCTGTGTGCACCCTCTCTATGTGCACCATGTCTGTGTGCACCCTCTCTGTGTGCACCCTCTCTGTGTGCACCCTCTCTGTGTGCACCCTCTCTGTGTGCACCCTGTCTGTGTGCACCCTGTCTGTGTGCACCCTGTCTGTTTCTCCACATGCAGTCCCACTCTGACTGAGGTTTTTCTAGACACCTTTTCTTTTTCCCCTGAAATGAAGGGAACAGGAAGCTGAGGCCAATTAGCACCACATAATGATTAAATAAATAAGTCTGAAGTAAAATAAAACTAGAGAGAGAGAGAGAAGGATGGATGGAGGGAAAGAAATACACAAAAATCAATGCCATCCAGACGGTACTTCTCAGTGCTGCTGTAATTCTTTTGGCAGGTGGACAAGCGATTTCATTCGCACCTCTATTGTAGAGAAAACATGGCCAGGGAAATGAAAACATTATATGGTGGAGGTGGATGTGTGTTGGACGGCAGACAAGAGAAAGCTGTGATTTACAGGGAAACAGTACATTTGCAGGCAGCGCTGCTTCACCTTACTGGGACACATACACCTCACAATCACACATGCTGCCAGACAGAAACAGGAAAACACAGAGAGAGGGAGAAGAAATAAAGAGAGAAAGGTAATTTGTGTTGTGTGTGTGTGTGTGTGTGTGTGTGTGTGTGTGTGTGTGTGTGTGTGTGTGTGTGTGTGTGTGTGTGTGTGTGTGTGTGTGTGCGTGTCAGTTTGAAAGCACGCTACTAGGGATATGCCAAAAAAGGTAGCCAAATCTGCCCCAAAAGGCCAATTTGGTTTGGAGCTGTTCTAAACATGCAGTAAAATAAACAACACCACCCAAACCTCAATGGGTACAGTAACCCCCCTATCCCCCTGTGGCCCCTAACGGCAGATCCATGAAACACAGAGCCCCTGTGAAAATAACTGACTTAGCTAGTACAGTTATATTATTACTAGGAGCTATACTCACCTGATTCCACACTGTTTGAAAACACCTTCAACTCACGCCACTGCAAAGTATATGTGTGAGTGAATCTAAGTACAGGTTTGAGAAAGATTCACTTTGAAATAGAGAAAACAGAAAGGGAGCTCCACTCTCTCCCTACACACAGAGAGAGGCTCTGCTGCCTGCCATGCTCCCCCACTCTTTGCTCTGCCTACCAGGAGAGGAGCGCTGTGCAGCAAGGCTAATCGAAGCAGACGTGATGTTTGTCTTCACAGGGGCTGTGATTTGAGCCGGGGCCAAACGCTGGAGCATCAGGGGGCAGGGCCCCTCCAGGCCACGGCAGCTCTAAGATTACCTCACTCCGCTAGCTTACATCTTCACTAGCCTCCCTCTCTCCATCCCTTCCTCCACTCTCTCTTCTTTTCTCCCTCTATACATGAGACCAATTTGTTGTGGCAGGCGTGCGTCTCGGGGTCCAGATCTTGTTACACACATTTGGGTTTGCCGCAGGATTTTGGGCCCCATCCAGACCAGATATGAGAGGCAGAGTGTATCTCTGAGGAGTGCCAGGCAGGGGAAGACATGATACAGGCTGTTCTGTTTGAGATTTAATAGGGAGACCTTGTGTGCTGTACAAACAGCATAATCTGCAGGCTATAACATTACAAATCGCTTACTAAATACTGCCTGAATAGTGACAAAAAACTGTTCCAGAATGGAAGAAAGTAGGAAAAAATATGAAAAAAATAATACTTAAATTAATTGCTAGACTTATTATTTGTGTCATGTGCAACCATATGTTGGCTGAAGTTAACAATTTGCAGTGATACTCTTGCTATTATAACAAGTTATTAGAATTACCAGCAAAAAATTACGACAGTGAATCTTTCTCCCGGAATCAACCCCTTCCTCTGTGACAGCCCCACGATGCTAACTCTTACCCTGACTTAGAGCCTGGCTTAGCCAGCTAAGACCACAGAACCAGGATTAGCTAACAGAATACTCATCCTTTCCTGGAGGAAATCCTAATGCATTCTCTAACATGGACAGGCAGGCCATTGGGTTTTGTGTTCAAGAAGGGAGGCTGTGGTGGTTTCTACAGGACTGCGTTTATCTGCCCTACTGTTGATTTAGGTCTTTAGGGTTTCTGGGTTTAGTCTGGGTGGGTTGGGGGGTTACGTGGTCAACAGGGCCGTCCGGTGATAAGCATCTCCAAGCTTGTCATTGCAGGCTTGGTGGTGGTGATGGAAGGGTTAGCCATTAGTGATGACATAACTGGTGTGTTTTATGGGTCCTAGAATAAATGGCCTCTGACATGACAGAAGCATATTGGAGAGAGACAGATAGAGATGGACATGCTCTCAAACTGAGCAGAAGGGTCTATATAGGGGAGAGCAGTAGAACATGTATTAAAATGTACATGCCTGTATTGAGGCAAATCTTGATACTGACATTATTAGAGAAACGTTGCTTATATTAGCTAGATAGACTAGGTTCAATCATAGTGTGCAAGGGACAAAGATACACCTTATAGTACCATAGTACTCAGTACTGGTGACCTGTCATAGTACTGGTGCCCTGCCATAGTACTGGTGCCCTGCCATAGTACTGGTGCCCTGCCATAGTACTCAGTACTGGTGCCCTGCCATAGTACTGGTGCCCTGCCATAGTACTCAGTACTGGTGCCCTGCCATAGTACTGGTGCCCTGTCATAGTACTGGTGCCCTGCCATAGTACTGGTGCCCTGCCATAGTACTGGTGCCCTGCCATAGTACTGGTGCCCTGTCATAGTACTGGTGCCCTGCCTTAGTACTCGGTACTGGTGCCCTGTCATAGTACTGGTGCCCTGCCATAGTACTCGGTACTGGTGCCCTGCCATAGTACTGGTGCCCTGCCATAGTACTGGTGACCTGTCATAGTACTGTGCCCTGTCATAGTACGGGTGACCTGCCATAGTACTGGTGCCCTGTCATAGTACTGGTGCCCTGCCATAGTACTGGTGCCCTGCCATAGTACTGGTGCCCTGTCATAGTACTGGTGCCCTGTCATAGTACTGGTGACCTGCCATAGTACTGGTGCCCTGCCATAGTACTCAGTACCGGTGCCCTGCCATAGTACTGGTGCCCTGTCATAGTACTGGTGCCCTGCCATAGTACTGGTGCCCTGCCATAGTACTGGTGCCCTGCCATAGTACTCAGTACTGGTGACCTGCCATAGTACTGGTGCCCTGTCATAGTACTGGTGACTTGGCATAGTACTGGTGACCTGCCATAGTACTGGTGCCCTGTCATAGTACTGGTGCCCTGTCATAGTACTGGTGCCCTGCCATAGTACTGGTGCCCTGCCATAGTACTCAGTACTGGTGCCCTGTCATAGTACTGGTGCCCTGCCATAGTACTGGTGACCTGTCATAGTACTGGTGCCCTGCCATAGTACTGGTGCCCTGCCATAGTACTGGTGCCCTGCCATAGTACTCAGTACTGGTGCCCTGCCATAGTACTGGTGCCCTGCCATAGTACTCAGTACTGGTGCCCTGCCATAGTACTGGTGCCCTGTCATAGTACTGGTCCCCTGCCATAGTACTGGTGCCCTGCCATAGTACTGGTGCCCTGCCATAGTACTGGTGCCCTGTCATAGTACTGGTGCCCTGCCATAGTACTCAGTACTGGTGCCCTGCCATAGTACTGGTGCCCTGTCATAGTACTGGTGCCCTGCCATAGTACTGGTGCCCTGCCATAGTACTGGTGCCCTGCCATAGTACTGGTGCCCTGTCATAGTACTGGTGCCCTGCCTTAGTACTCGGTACTGGTGCCCTGTCATAGTACTGGTGCCCTGCCATAGTACTCGGTACTGGTGCCCTGCCATAGTACTGGTGCCCTGCCATAGTACTGGTGACCTGTCATAGTACTGGTGCCCTGTCATAGTACGGGTGACCTGCCATAGTACTGGTGCCCTGTCATAGTACTGGTGCCCTGCCATAGTACTGGTGCCCTGCCATAGTACTGGTGCCCTGTCATAGTACTGGTGCCCTGTCATAGTACTGGTGACCTGCCATAGTACTGGTGCCCTGCCATAGTACTCAGTACCGGTGCCCTGCCATAGTACTGGTGCCCTGTCATAGTACTGGTGCCCTGCCATAGTACTGGTGCCCTGCCATAGTACTGGTGCCCTGCCATAGTACTCAGTACTGGTGACCTGCCATAGTACTGGTGCCCTGTCATAGTACTGGTGACTTGGCATAGTACTGGTGACCTGCCATAGTACTGGTGCCCTGTCATAGTACTGGTGCCCTGTCATAGTACTGGTGCCCTGCCATAGTACTGGTGCCCTGCCATAGTACTCAGTACTGGTGCCCTGTCATAGTACTGGTGCCCTGCCATAGTACTGGTGACCTGTCATAGTACTGGTGCCCTGCCATAGTACTGGTGCCCTGCCATAGTACTGGTGCCCTGCCATAGTACTCAGTACTGGTGCCCTGCCATAGTACTGGTGCCCTGCCATAGTACTCAGTACTGGTGCCCTGCCATAGTACTGGTGCCCTGTCATAGTACTGGTCCCCTGCCATAGTACTGGTGCCCTGCCATAGTACTGGTGCCCTGCCATAGTACTGGTGCCCTGTCATAGTACTGGTGCCCTGCCATAGTACTCGGTACTGGTGCCCTGCCATAGTACTGGTGCCCTGCCATAGTACTGGTGACCTGTCATAGTACTGGTGACCTGCCATAGTACTGGTGCCCTGTCATAGTACTGGTGCCCTGCCATAGTACTGGTGCCCTGCCATAGTACTGGTGCCCTGTCATAGTACTGGTGCCCTGTCATAGTACTGGTGACCTGCCATAGTACTGGTGCCCTGCCCTAGTACTCAGTACTGGTGCCCTGCCATAGTACTGGTGCCCTGTCATAGTACTGGTGCCCTGCCATAGTACTGGTGCCCTGCCATAGTACTGGTGCCCTGCCAGAGTACTCTGTACTGGTGCCCTGCCATAGTACTGGTGCCCTGTCATAGTACCGGTGCCCTGCCATAGTACTGGTGCCCTGCCATAGTACTGGTGCCCTGTCATAGTACTGGTGCCCTGCCATAGTACTGGTGCCCTGCCATAGTACTCAGTACTTGTGCCCTGCCATAGTACTGGTGCTCTGTCATAGTACTGGTGCCCTGCCATAGTACTGGTGCCCTGCCATAGTACTGGTGCCCTGCCATAGTACTCAGTACTGGTGACCTGCCATAGTACTGGTGCCCTGTCATAGTACTGGTGACTTGCCATAGTACTGGTGACCTGCCATAGTACTGGTGCCCTGTCATAGTACTGGTGCCCTGTCATAGTACTGGTGCCCTGCCATAGTACTGGTGCCCTGCCATAGTACTCAGTACTGGTGCCCTGCCATAGTACTGGTGCTCTGCCATAGTACTCAGTACTGGTGCCCTGTCATAGTACTGGTGCCCTGCCATAGTACTGGTGACCTGTCATAGTACTGGTGCCCTGCCATAGTACTGGTGCCCTGCCATAGTACTGGTGCCCTGCCATAGTACTGGTGCCCAGCCATAGTACTCAGTACTGGTGCCCTGCCATAGTACTGGTGCCCTGTCATAGTACTGGTCCCCTGCCATAGTACTGGTGCCCTGCCATAGTACTGGTGCCCTGCCATAGTACTGGTGCCCTGTCATAGTACTGGTGCCCTGCCATAGTACTCGGTACTGGTGCCCTGTCATAGTACTGGTGCCCTGCCATAGTAATCGGTACTGGTGCCCTGCCATAGTACTGGTGCCCTGCCATAGTACTGGTGACCTGTCATAGTACTGGTGCCCTGTCATAGTATGGGTGACCTGCCATAGTACTGGTGCCCTGTCATAGTACTGGTGCCCTGCCATAGTACTGGTGCCCTGCCATAGTACTGGTGCCCTGTCATAGTACTGGTGACCTGCCATAGTACTGGTGCCCTGCCATAGTACTGGTGCCCTGCCATAGTACTCAGTACTGGTGCCCTGCCATAGTACTGGTGCCCTGTCATAGTACTGGTGCCCTGCCATAGTACTGGTGCCCTGCCATAGTACTGGTGCCCTGCCAGAGTACTCTGTACTGGTGCCCTGCCATAGTACTGGTGCCCTGTCATAGTACCGGTGCCCTGTCATAGTACTGGTGCCCTGTCATAGTACTGGTGCCCTGCCATAGTACTGGTGCCCTGTCATAGTACTGGTGCCCTGCCATAGTACAGTGGCCTGCCATAGTACTCAGTACTTGTGCCCTGCCATAGTACTGGTGACCTGCCATAGTACTTGTGCCCTGCCATAGTACTTGTGCCCTGCCATAGTACTGGTGCCCTGTCATAGTACTGGTGCCCTGCCATAGTACTGGTGCCCTGTCATAGTACTGGTTCCCTGCCATAGTACTCGGTACTGGTGCCCTGTCATAGTACTGGTGCCCTGCCATAGTACTCGGTACTGGTGCCCTGCCATAGTACTGGTGCCCTGCCATAGTACTGGTGCCCTGCCATAGTACTGGTGCCCTGCCATAGTACTGGTGCCCTGCCATAGTACTCGGTACTGGTGCCCTGCCATAGTACTGGTGCCCTGCCATAGTACTGGTGCCCTGCCATAGTACTGGTGCCCTGCCATAGTACTGGTGCCCTGCCATAGTACTCGGTACTGGTGCCCTGCCATAGTACTGGTGCCCTGCCATAGTACTGGTGCCCTGCCATAGTACTCAGTACTGGTGCCCTGCCATAGTACTGGTGCCCTGCCATAGTACTCAGTACTGGTGCCCTGCCATAGTACTGGTGCCCTGCCATAGTACTGGTGCCCTGCCATAGTACTGCTGCCCTGCCATAGTACTCAGTACTGGTGCCCTGCCATAGTACTGGTGCCCTGCCATAGTACTGGTGCCCTGCCATAGTACTGGTGCCCTGCCATAGTACTGGTGCCCTGCCATAGTACTCGGTACTGGTGCCCTGTCATAGTACTGGTGCCCTGCCATAGTACTCGGTACTGGTGCCCTGCCATAGTACTGGTGCCCTGCCATAGTACTGGTGCCCTGCCATAGTACTCAGTACTGGTGCCCTGCCATAGTACTGGTGCCCTGCCATAGTACTCAGTACTGGTGCCCTGCCATAGTACTGTTGCCCTGCCATAGTACTGGTGCCCTGCCATAGTACTGGTGCCCTGCCATAGTACTGCTGCCCTGCCATAGTACTCAGTACTGGTGCCCTGCCATAGTACTGGTGCCCTGCCATAGTACTGGTGCCCTGCCATAGTACTGGTGCCCTGCCATAGTACTGGTGCCCTGCCAATGTACTGGTGCCCTGCCATAGTACTCGGTACTGGTGCCCTGTCATAGTACTGGTGCCCTGCCATAGTACTCGGTACTGGTGCCCTGCCATAGTACTGGTGCCCTGCCATAGTACTGCTGCCCTGCCATAGTACTCAGTACTGGTGCCCTGCCATAGTACTGGTGCCCTGCCCTAGTACTCAGTGGCAGGGCAACAGCCAGTCCCCTCCTACAGAGGTCTGGGCGTTGGGGCCGAGAAAAGAGGGCAGAAAAAGCCCTTTAGAAAGTAAACAGATACAGAATTGAAGAAACAAGGAAGAGGGATGCATCTGAGGCATGTGGGCATTCTGGGAATGTCAGCTCTGACGAACAAAGAGTGGCTGTGATTGGACAATAAGTATGAATCAGACTCTCTGGGAAAATAAGACTGGATTGTGACCCGTATTTTCCCCACAGACCTTAGGTAGAGCCTTGTGAATGTGTTTCATTGGCAGACCTTTCAGTGTTTGGGTGGTGAGGGGGAAGACAGCGTTTGAGTGGCGATACACTGGGTATCCGTTGCGTATGAATTTTATCTGGTTTGAAATGGCAGGTCTCTAGTTGCATACAAATGACTTCAAATTCATGAAGGAGACTTTTCTTCTTTACTGTGGCTACTGTAGACCTCTTAACAATGGATGTGCCTGATGCACTAGGGCCCACTTCCAGTCTCAGTCTATGTAGTGAACGTAACCTGACTTAGACATTCATAAGGCTTTATGTAAGCTGTGTTGAGAAGACTGTAAAATATAGAAATCGAGGGCTAAAACTGTGCCGAAAATGTAACATGTTACCGGCATTAATGGCATTAACATGCTAGGCTATACTTATGATGCTGTTACATAGGCTGACAGGCAGGATTTAAGAAGAGCTGTATTTCTCCCCTGGACGCTTAAACATCTCATTTTCCATTAACATGAGACACAGAGTAGCGCGTGTCAGTGGAGGATATAAATCTCCAGTTTCCCTTCCCCCCTATACACAGCCCCTCAGCCTCTCAGCCTCAGTGGAGAAGTGGAACAGGACACCTTCCAAGAAGAGACACTCTTCACTGCTTAACCCTCCAGAGTATATGTAGAGTAGACTACTCTACTGAAATAGTCACAGGCTCAAACACATATCTAGAAAATACTTAGGACCTTTACTAAAGCTCAAACCAAACCTAATGAATATGGCACTGACATCTATATTGTGTACCTCTGAAGACTCTGCAGAATGGTAGATTTTTGGTCTTTTTGGTCTCAAACCCCAAAATTATTACCAATACTAAATCAGAGCTTAGCTCTATCTCCATCCTCAGCCTCCAAACCTACCCTCATCCTCAGCCCCATCTTCAACTCCAACCCTATTCCCATCTAGAACCCCAGCTCAGAGCCAACCCCACTCCCAAGCCTGAGATTGAACCCTTGCCATTTCAGTTTGTGAGTGATGTGTACACCAAAGTGGGAAAGCTTCAAGTTCCTTGGAATACACATCACTGACAAACTGAAATGGTCCACCCACACAGACAGTGTGGTGAAGAAGGCACAACAGGTGCATCTTCCACCTCAGGAGGCTGAAGAAATGTGTCTTGGCACCTAAAACCCTCACAAAATTTTACAGATGCACAATTGAGAGCATCCTGTTGAGCTGTATCATTGCCTGGTACAGCAACTGCACTGCCCCGCAACCACAGACCTCTCCAGAGGGTGGCGTGGTCTGCCCAACGCATCACCGGGGGCAAACTACATGCCCTCCAGGACACCGATAGCGCCCGATGTCACAAGAAGGCCAAAAAAGATCATCAAGGACAACAACCACCCGAGCCACTGCCTGTTCACTCCGCTATCATCCAGAAGGCGAGGTCAGTACATGGGATATCACAACTGGGACAGAGAGACTGAAAAACAACTTCTATCACAAGCCGATCAGACTGTTAAATAGCCATCACTATCACCTTGGAGGCTGCTGCCCTATATACATAAACTTGAAATCACTGGACACTTTAATAATGCAACACGTATGCTTGGGGACATTGTCCATTTCGAAGACCCATTTGCGACCCATTTGCGACCAAATTAAAGTTTCAAGCTTTAAGTTCCGGCTCAACATGATGCTGCCACCCTTGCACTTCACGGTTGGGATGGTGTTCTTCGGCTTGCAAGCCTCCCCTTTTTCCTCCAGATATAACGATGGTCATTATGGCCAAAAATATTTATGTTTCATCAAACCAGAGGACATTTCTCCAAAAAGTAAACTGTAGTCTGGCTTTTTTATGGCGGTTTTGGAGCAGTGGCTTTTTCCTTCCTGAGTGGACTTTCATGTTATGTTGATATAGGACTGGTTTTTACTGTGGATATAGATACTTTTGTACCTGTTTCCTCCAGCATCTTCACAAGGTCCTTTGCTGTTGTTCTGGGATTGATTTGCATTTTTCGCACAAAAGTACGTTCATCTCTAGGAGACAGAACGCGTCTCCTTCCTGAGCGGTATGACAGCTATGTGGTCCCATGGTGTGTACTTGAGTACAGATGAACGTGGTACCTTCAGGCGTTTGGAAATTGCTCCCAAGGATGAACCAGACTTGTAATACCAGGCCTTGAAATGAACCAGGCCTTGAAATACATCCATAGGTACACTGCCAATTTACAAAAAATGACATCAATTAGCCTACCAGAAGCGTCTAAAGTCATGACATCATTTTCTGGAATTTTCCAAGCTTTTTAGAGGCACAGTCAACTTAGTGTATGTAAACTTCTGACCCACTAGTAAACAATTGTTGGAAAAATTACTTATGTCATGCACAAAGTAGATGTTCTAACCGACTTGCCAAAACTATAGTTAACAAGAAATGTGTGGAGTGGTTAAAAAACTAGTTTTAATGACTACAACCTAAGTGTATGTAAACTTCCGACTTTAAATGTATATATTGTATTCTATTCTATTCTACTGTGTTTTAGTCTATGCCGCTCTAACATTGCCTGTCCAAATATTTATACATTCTTAATTCCATTCCTTCCATTCCATTACTTGTGATTTGTGTGTATTGTGTGTATTGTTGTAAAATTTTAGATTTTACTTGTTAGAAATTACTGCACTGCTGGAGCGAGAAACAAGCATTTCGCCACACCCGCAATAACATCTGCTAAACATGTGTATGTGACCAATAACAGTTGATTTGCCACAACTCCAACCCCAGCCCTAGCTCCAGCTCCAAACTACAAGGTTCAACCCCAGCCTCAGCCCCAAACCCAGCTCCAGTCAACCAGGCAATCATTAGCCATGGGTCCTTGTGTGGATGGGCCTCACAAGCAGGCACCAGGCAGTGATGAATGACTCCTCTCAGCCATCTCTTCTGTGGCAGGAGGGGGCAGGCTGCTCCTCCACCACCACCAGCTGCCTGCTGTCTGATCTCCACCAAAGTTGACACACTATCATCCAGGGAATGAGGGATTTTAAGGGGGGATCCGGAGATCTAAAATGGGGTATCTGTGGCTGTTAACTGGGTGTCCTGGGTCTTTGTAATGGGTGTCTGGTTCCTTTCCCTCATGGGGATACTGAGCAAACTAGAGAAGGGAGCTAGATGGAGTCCTGTGGGTCTCCTTAGGTTCTGGTGGTCAGAGACCGACTTCCATGACTCCAATTTTAAACCGATATAAATATATCTGCTGGGAAGGAGACCTTCGTTGAGGAAGAGGGAGAAGCCCCCCTTCTCCCCCCCACACACACACCATCTCTCTCTCTCTCTCTCTCTGTCTCCATCTCTCTCTCTCTCTCTTTCTCTCTTATGCACATAGACATTAATTTATCGTCAAGCCATCTCTCTCTTGATACTAATAGACACTGATTATGTTAATCAAATTCTTTCTTTCTCCAACACTGATGTAGTACTTCATAATAAGGTTCTGGTGAGCATTATTTGTGGTGGTCCCCCCAGCCCCAGGACAGTGGGCCTCCCAGGGTGACTATGTGTAGTGTGGGGTGGAGGCGTGCAGAGGCATACACTAGCACTGGGAGAGCTGGATATAGAACAGTAGAACACTGCAGCATAGAGGATCCACAGTCAGTACCTCCAGAGGAGTTACACCCCCCACACACACTGCCCCAGAGGTCTCTCTGCCTGTTACCCAGTGGTGTTGACACATGATTGTCATACATGGAGGTGAACTGTCCCATTTGTGAATTTATAGATTTTGTTCAGAACAATTTGTCTAGTAATAGGATTTTTTTTGTTGTAACCATTGCAATGTTTTAAAACTGTCACATAATGAATGGTATATGATCGCCGGCTGATCTCAACCAAGGGTAGTATTCTGAGGTACATGATATTAACCTGTTGACCCAGAGACAGGAAAGGGACTCTGATATCAACAGATATTTCATCCTGATTGATGAGCTGTACAGAACATGCTGTGCCTCACCATGGTTGGGGTGAGATGGGGTGGATGGCGTAGAGGGAAGGGGTCTAGGGGGTTTATTAACATAAGTTAGGGGTGGTGGAATAGTACAGGGTATTAGGCCAAGCCCCATCTTAAACTTCACCCCAGAACATTACATCGCACACGTGTGTGCAAACACAGACATGCATAAGTGCACAAACACAAGCACGTAAATACATACACCCTCACAAATACACGCACGCTATGGTCATTAAGCGTTTTCTCATTAGCAGTGAATGGGGCTTGATCAGTTGGGAGTTAACACCATCCATCCAGCAGTCCAGAGGGACTTGGAGGAGGTAAGGGGGAGGAGGAGGAAGACCAGCCAGTCAATTAGATAGTCTTTAGGGCTGGATGGGTCTGCTGAGGAGGTCACATTTGGACACATCTGCCTCCCGTGGCAGATTTCTATTGCCCTCCCCCAGATAGACCCTTCTGCTCATTCTGATAGCATGTCAATCTCTCCGCTGTCTCTCTCCATACCTCCTTAAGAAAAGACACCTCTCCTCCATCACTCTTGTACAGTCCATGTTCCCATATAAATGACCTAATCTCTAGCACATTGTGTACCTGTAACGCTCCTATTCAGACCAGAGTTTGAGACTGGTGTACAGCTGTTAGTGCTATTATGCAATGCATTGGATAACCAGATACAGTTGGGCAAAAAAGTATTTAGTCAGCCACCAATTGTGCAAGTTCTCCCACTTAAAAATATGAGAGAGGCCTGTAATTTTCATCATAGGTACACTTAAACTATGACAGACAAAATGAGAAGAAAAGAAATCCAGAAAATCACATTGTAGGATTTTTAATGAATTTATTTGCAAATTATGGTGGAAAAGAAGTATTTGGTCAATAACAAAAGTTTATCTCAATACTTTGTTATATACCCTTTGTTGGCAATGACAGAGGTCAAACGTTTTCTGTAAGTCTTCACAAGGTTTTCACACACTGTTGCTGGTATTTTGGCCCATTCCTCCATGCAGATCTCCTCTAGAGCAGTGATGTTTTGGGGCTGTTGCTGGGCAACACAGACTTTCAACTCCCTCCAAAGATTTTCTATGGGGTTGAGATCTGGAGACTGGCTAGGCCACTCCAGGACCTTGAAATGCTTCTTACGAAGCCACTCCTTCGTTGCCCGGGCGGTGTGTTTGGGATCATTGTCATGCTGAAAGACCCAGCCACGTTTCATCTTCAATGCCCTTGCTGATGGAAGGAGGTTTTCACTCAAAATCTCACGATACATGGCCCCATCCCATTCTTTCCTTTACACGGATCAGTCGTCCTGGTCCCTTTGCAGAAAAACAGCCCCAAAGCATGATGTTTCCACCCCCATGCTTCACAGTAGGTATGATGTTCTTTGGATGCAACTCAGCATTCTTCGTCCTCCAAACACGACGAGTTGAGTTTTTACCAAAAAGTTATATTTTGGTTTCATCTGACCATATGACATTCTCCCGATCTTCTTCTGGATCATCCAAATGCTCTCTAGCAAACTTCAGACGGGCCTGGACATGTACTGGCTTAAGTAGGGAGACACGTCTGGCACTGCAGGATTTGAGTCCCTGGCGGCGTAGTGTGTTACTGATGGTAGGCTTTGTTACTTTGGTCCCAGCTCTCTGCAGGTCATTCACTACGTCCCCCCGTGTGGTTCTGGGATTTTTGCTCACCGTTCTTGTGATCATTTTGACCCCATGGGGTGAGATCTTGTGTGGAGCCCCAGATCGAGGGAGATTATCAGTGGTCTTGTATGTCTTCCATTTCCTAATAATTGCTTCCACAGTTGATTTCTTCAAACCAAGCTGCTTACCTATTGCAGATTCAGTCTTCCCAGCCTGGTGCAGGTCTACAATTTTGTTTCTGGTGTCCTTGGACAGCTCTTTGGTCTTGGCCATAGTGGAGTTTGGAGTGTGACTGTTTGAGGTTGTGGACAGGTGTCTTTTATACTGATAACAAGTTCAAACAGGTGCCATTAATACAGGTAACAAGTGGAGGACAGAGGAGCCTCTTAAAGAAGAAGTTACAGGTCTGTGAGAGCCAGAAATCCTGCTTGTTTGTTGGTGACCAAATACTTATTTTCCACCATAATTTGCAAATAAATTCATTAAAAATCCTACAATGTGATTTTCTGGATTTTTTTTCTCATTTTGTCTGTCATAGTTGAAGTGTACCTATGATGAAAATTACAGGCCTCTCTCATCTTTTTAAGTGGGAGAACTTGCACAATTGGTGGCTGACTAAATACTTTTTTGCCCAACTGTATATATGGTGATCTACATCAGGGAACTACCAAATGCATTTCATCATTGTCAAATAAATGTCTCTAATATGCACAAATTGTATCACTGCCCCGTATCCACACTTTCTCTTTATCCATATGGCCTGTGTCCGAAAAGCCAGGCCTGGAAAGACTTGCCGGTGTCTTCACTACCGTAGTCGTGACAGCTGGGCCAGTGACGTCAACATGTTGAGAACAATAGAGTTGTGATGTGGGGGTGAGTGTTCTAAAGTGTGAAACCTGCAGTAGTGTGTTTGCTGGGGGACCAGCAGGATAAGCGGGTACCCTCTTCAGAAGAACAAGCTCTTGATGTGATCACTGCCGTAATGACAAACTGGCTATAAGCCTTTAGCTCGGTCATGATGATGCTATAGAGCTGGTGGAAATTTGAACTAACATTAGGTGTGGTTTAGAGGATGGCTCTCTGGACTGAATCTAAAAGAAATGTAGCCTAAATTAGATTAGAGAGTACATTTTCTTCTGGTGTCTCGCTTGTCTCAGAAAAGGATCCACTTTATCATCTTCGTCTTGACTGTCCTCTGTTTCCCAAGGAGCTTAGAGTCTAAGCAAAACTTTTAGGAGGAAGAGGAGAAATCAGATGGGGGAAAAGAGGAGAGCAGAAAACATTTAAACTAAACGCACAATAAAACATGCTGTAAATAGAAGCTGGGTCCAAAGTTATATGAGGTGTTGGTTGAATAGCAATAGGACAGCAGTGGAGTAGGTTCGGTGAGGCCTGAGTGAGTGAATGGGTTGGAAAATGGGCTGCAGGACTTCAGATTATCCTGAGGTGACACCAGTTATTTTAACTACATTCTCAGATGTCTGGACTGGCCGGGCCGTGGAGGGGGTTGAAGCAGAGCCAGTACCCATCACCAGACTGCTGCTGGGCATCGGCCCTACAGGCTCCGGCCTCCTCCTCCACTTCACGCCTCACAGAGAACCATGAGCAGACTGGGCCTGGTCGCTGCAAAGGCACCCCACCTCCACTGTCCACGAAGGAGGTTTTGAAGAGAATGGAGGAAAGGAAAGGATGAGGAGGTAAGAGGATGACAAAGATGAAAGTGAACAAGGTGAGGGAAAGAGAATGTTAGTAGGTAGAAAGAGCAGAGACGGAACAGAAAGGAGGATGATGATGTAAAAGCATGGACAGGATGAAGAAGAGGACGAGGAAGAGGATGAGGATAATGTGGAGGCAAGAGGGGGAGGAGGCTGAGACATACGATGAGGAGAAGGACAAATAGAAAGAGAGGGAGAGAGAGAGAGTCAGAGAGTTGGCCAGACCAGTACCCGCTGAGATGGCTCCAAACCACTGCCTCTCCAGAGGAAAATGTTTTCACATCCTCTAAGTGCCCATTAACTGTCTATTCCCATTCCAGCCGATCTCTGCACCACGCTCCGGCTCAGTGGGAGTTGTGGCCGGAGCCGCCGTATTCCAGGGAGGCCGAGTCTAAGCTTTACCCGAGAGCTGGAGGGAGAGAGGGAGAGAGGGAAAGAGGGAAAGAGGGAGAGAGGGGGAGAGGGAGAGAGGGAAAGAGGGAGAGTTAGAAAGGGAGATATTGTGTGTGGAAGGGCGGGGGGGCAACTTTGTTGGTCTTTGTGTGTGAGTTGGGCCAGGTCGGGCCACTAGCCTTCCTGTACTAGGTCAGTTCTTACATGAATCTATTCTGCAGATGCTTGAATTCAGAGCAACTTTGCAACTACAGTTACTGATGGGGGTTTTTGGCTTTGGATGTAAATTTACTTGTAGTGAATGTACACTTTACCTCATTTGATGGGTTTGTTTTGGACATGACACTGGAAATCCCACATAATGTTTCAACATAATGTGCTCTCTAATGAATATATAGTCAAAGCCTGTTTGAGGGACACTATGACAACAAAATCAAAGAATGGATAGTGTAAAAATAAAAAAATTAAGAGAGACAGTAAGGTTTTCCGAGTGAGAGGATGGAAATGCATTCTGCTCAATATAGTCTATTTACAAGACCCGGGGGAGTATCTTCCTGCCATCTCCATCATACATGGGAGCGTCTGAGGGCGAGAGAGATCGCACCCCAATTAGGACCTGATAACTAATCAATAGGCTTGCATATTCCTAGAGGAGGATGTAAATGACTGGGCCCCTGGGAACACCCCTTTAAATTACTCTGCTGTCGATGCTGAGAGACAGAGGCTCTGATGGCGAAGAGAGGGGGAGAGAGGCAGAGAGTAATGGGGGGTGAGGGAGGGAGAGAGTGGGTGAGTCAGGGAGGGAGAGGGAGAGCCAGAGGGGGAGAGAGTGAGAGGAAGGCAGAGAGAGAGAAGAAAGGATTATGTAAAGAATGAGAAAGAGAAAGAGTGTGAGAGCGGATGACAAACATTTAAAAAAATGGAGGAAGAGAAATAGGTAGCAGAAGAGTGGAGGAGAAGACTAATGTCTTGGCTGCTAGCTGATTCCAGGTGGTTGTCTCAGCCTCCTATCATGAACCCTATTGTCTGATTCCAGGGGGTGGTCTTAGCCTCCTAGCCTGAACCCTACAGTCGGATTCCAGGGGATGGTCTCAGCCTCCTAGCCTGAACCCTATAGACTATGTGGTGTGAGTAGCGGCTGGGCAGGCGGATGGAGGCAGTTACCACCATGGCCGGACTGGGCAGGCAGGAGGCAGGAGTAGACCACAGGGTAAGGACACCACAGTGGAAACAGGAAAGGCCCGTGCCCACCCCTCCAACCCGATACCTTTATTTATTTATTAACTATACCACTCCAAAACCACAGATATGAAGGAAAATAACTAGATTGCCAAGATTTAGTGTGACTGTTGTTGAGTGCAATCTCTTACCCTCAATACACTACTGGTCAAATGTTTTAGAACACCTATTCATTCAAGGTTTTTTCTTTATTTGTACTATTTTCTACATTGTAGAATAATAGTGAAGACATCAAAACTATGAAATAACACATGTGCAATCATGTAGTAAACAAAAAAGTGTTAAACAAATCAAAATATATTTTATATTTAAGATTCTTCAAATAGCCACCTTTTGCCTTGATGACAGCTTTGCACACTCTTGGCATTGAAAAACGAATGCCAAACCAGAACCAGCCCAAACCAGATGGGATGGCGAATTGCTGCAGAATGCTGTGGTAGCCATGCTGGTTAAGTGTGCCTCGAATTCTAAATAAATTACAGACAACGTCACCAGCAAAGCACCCCCACACCATCACATCTCCTCCTCCATGCTTCACTATGGGAACCACACATGCAGGGATCATTCGTTCACCCACACCGCAGCTCACAAAGACACAGCGGTTGGAACAAAAAATCTCACATTTGGACTCATCAGACTAAAGGACAAATGTCCACCGGTCTAGTGTCCATTACTCATGTTTCTTGGCCCAAGCAAGTCTCTTTGCATTGGTGTCCTTTAGTAGTGGTTTCTTTGCAGCAATTCAACCATGAAAGCCTGATTCACGCAGTCTCCTCTGAACAGTTGATGTTGAGATGTGTCTGTTACTTGAACTCTGTGAAGCATTTTTTTGGGCTGCAATATCTGAGGCTGGTAACTTCTGAGGCTGAATTTATCCTCTGTAGCAGAGGAAACTCTGGGTCTTACATTCCTGTGTCGGTCCTCATGAGAGACAGTTTCATCATAGCGCTCAATGGTTTTTGCGACTGCACTTGAAGAAAAGTTAAAAGTTCTTGAGATTTTCCGTATTGTCTGACCTTCATGTCTTAAAGTATTGATGGACTGTTCTTGCCATAATATGGACTTGGTCTTTACCAACGAGTGCTATGTTCTGTATACCCCCCCCACCCATCTTGTCATAACACAACTGATTGACTCAAAACGCATTAAGAAAGAAATTCCACAAATGAACTTTTAAGAAGGCTCACCTGTTAATTGAAGTGCATTCCAGGTGACTACCTCATGAAGCTGGTTGAGAGAATGCCAAGCGTGTGCAAAGCTGTCATCAAGGCAAAGGGTGGCTATTTGAAGAATCTCAAATCAAAAATATATTTTGATTTGTTTACACTTTTTTGGTTACAACATAATTCCATATGTGTTATTTCATAGCTTTGATGTCTTCACTATTATTCTACAATGTAGAAAATAGTAAACATGAAGAAAAACCCTTGAATGAGTAGGTGTTCTAAAACATTTGACCGGTAGTGTAGGTTTGGTATATACTTCTAGAGACACATCAGCTTCCATCCACTACGCTGCCCGAGGGCTAGTAGTCGAACCACATTGCAGTAGTGCGTCCTGGTGTACAATGCTGAGCTTCTCCTATATGTATTATTTTGTACATTTATTCTGTTAACAGTTCACTAAAGTTTGTGAGGTACTGCTCGCCTACTTGTCTTTTTTCTTCTTAAATGTTTTAATCCCACTATGGTTTCACAAATCAAAAGGTACTAGTGGATTAACACTGTAATAAAGTGGTATTTTACTGGAAAAAATATTCAAACAATGATTTTAAAAAAGCATCTCTTGGGACAAAATGAAAGAAGACCCCCCCCCCCCCAGTTAAACACACATATCAATGAGCCTACCCTTTAAGTATTGTAATTAGTACTGCCTAGTTTTTATCGCTCTTTCTTCTCCTTTTCTTCTTGCTCTGGTGATTGTCATATCAGAGGCAATCGATAGTTTAAAGAATCATTCAAAGCCATTCCTTATCAAAGCATGGCGCTGTGGATCACCATCCGGTCCACCCTACATCCGATGGGTAGATTAGTCCTGTCGACCATTCCTCTCAATCAAGGGGCTCAGAGGGGTCCGGTCCACTGTTGAACCGGGTTGGATCAAAGGGGAGCATTTCAAAGCGTCCTGGCTTTAAGAGTACAGTCAAAAAGAAAGATGGGAACTATAATGTGGGAGTTAGGACTGTGGTTTGGTTGGATGGATGGAGCAAATGTATGATGTTCACTTTTTGTGGACCACTACCTCAGTGTACACATTCTAAATCATGCTACCATTCACATTCAGTTGTTGTCTGAAAACACATTGCCATGCTGTTTTTCTATGTACTTATCACAGTTGGTCCAATAGTGGCACTATTGCAGCTCCTGAGAGAATGTATGTAGCCGTTGTAAATGGTGACCCATGTGTGGTCTTCTAACCTCTCCCTTATTTTTGAATGTAAAAAGAATGGACAAAGCCATCGATCACGTGACACTATTCATTCCACCATTCAGACTCAATAGTGCATTTGAAGCCCAGGAAGTCTCATGGAGACATAATAAGCACAGTTTGACCTGCTCCAGGAAGTGACTTTGCGGGCTATCTCAGTGCTGCCACCCCTCATTGCATAACTCAAATTGAAGGCAGACCAGGGTACTGCAGGCTGCCATTAGCAACTAAGTTGTACTTATAACTTCTTCTGTGTGAGATTTTAGAGTAATCACTTCAAGGACATACATCTGGAGTATTTGAAATAATTATTGGTAACATGATTGTCTTTTCTTTATTCACACAAAGATTGTTATTTTTCAAATTCACTGTAATGGGGGATCCTGCTTTCTGCTAATAATGCCTGCAGTACCGTGGTCGGCCTTGGCTTCAACGAGAGTGGGCTGTCATTCTCCCCTGTTGCCACTCCTGTCTTGAAATAATCCTGCATATGAATGACATGTAATTGGACAGAAACAATGATGTCATGCAGTACACATTCATTGTAGGCTGATGTTTGCAGTCCATGTAATTATTCTTATTCTTTTGTATCCTGATAATATATAAAAATCTATGTCTATGCATATGCAGGGATGAGAAAGAATGAAAAGTGTTATTTTGGGATGAAGCATTAAAACTAAAACAGGAATCGATTGGTTCTACTTCTCATCCTTTGATGCCACCTAATCCATGTCTTAGTGTGAGGATGTAGAGAGGAAAGCATGGGCATATTGAGAAGGTTTGGGCTCTTCTAGTAGTATAGCTAAGCATTAAGCTATTTAACGATCAGAGTTATTGAAATAAAGGTGTGTGTGAGTGTGTGTGTGTGTGTGTGTGTGTGCTGACACATGCTTGTGTGTGGGTGTGCATGTGTACAGTACCATTCAAAAGTTTGGACACAAACCAAATGAGATGTTATTTGTCACATACACGTGTTCAGCAGATGTTATTGCGGGTGTAGCAAAATACTTGTACTTCTATCGCCAACAGTGCAGTAATATCTAACAGTAATATCTAACAATACACACAAATCTAAAGTAAAGGAATGGAATTAAGGATATATAAATATTGGGCAAACAATGTCAAAGTGGCATTGACTTAGATACAGTAGAATATGATAGAATACAGTATATACAAAATATGTAAACATTATTAAAGTGACTAGTGTTCCATTATTAAAGTTGCAGTGATTCCAAGTCTATGTATATTGGGAAGCAGCCTCTAATGTGCTAGTGAATGCTATTTAACAGAAATTAACACTCTGATTGTAAAGGTTGTCTTCCTGGGAAGGAGAGGAGGACCAAAATGCAGCGTGGTTATTTATAAACATCTTTAATGAAAGATGAAAACGTGAACACTATACAAAATAAGAAAACGTGGAAAAACCGAAACAGTCCTAACTGGTGCAAAACACAGAGACAGGAACAATCACCCACAATATACCTAAAGAATATGGCTGCCTAAATATGGTTCCCAATCAGAGACAACGATAAACACCTGCCTCTGATTGAGAACCACTCCAGGCAACCATAGACTTACCTAGAACACTCAACTGAACACAACCCCATAGACTACAAAACCCTTAGACAAACAAGACACATAAATCACCCATGTCATAGCCTGGCCTAACCAAAATAATAAAGAAAACACAGAATACTAAGGCCAGGGCGTGACACTGATTGCCTTGAGATAGAAGCTGTTTTTCAGTCTCTCAGTCCCAGCTTTGATGCACATGTACTGACCTCGCCTTCTGGAAGATAGTGGCGGGAACAGCCCGTGGCTCAGGTGGTTATTGTCCTTGATAATCTTTCTGGCCTTCCTGTAACATCAGGTGCTGTAGGTGTCCTGCAGGTAGTTTTTTCCCCTGGTGATGTGTTGGGCAGACCGCACCACCCTTTGGAGAGCTCTGCGGTTGTGAGCAGTGCAGTTGCCGTACCAGGCGGTGATACAGCCCGACAGGATGCTTTAAATTGTGCATCTGTAAAAGTTTGTGAGGGTTTTAGGGGCCAAGACGTATTTCTTCAGCCTCCTGAGGTTGAAGAGGTGCTGTTGTGCCTTCTTCACCACACTAACTGTGTCGGTGAACCATTTCAGTTTGTCAGTGATATGTATGCCAAGGAAATTGCGGTCCCGTCGCTGTGGATAGGGAGGAGCTCCCTCTGCTGTTTCCTGACATCCATGATCAACTCTTTTGTTTTGTTGACGTTGGTCAGGAGGTTATTTTCCTGGCACCACAATCCCAGGGCCCTCATCTCCAGCCTGTAGGCTGTCTCGTCATTGTTGGTAATAAGGCCTACTACTGTTGTGTCGTCTGCAAACTTTATGATTGAGTTGGAGGTGTGTGAAGCCACACAGTCATGGGTGAACTGAGAGTATAGGAGGGAGCTGAGCACACACCCTTGTGGGGCCTCAGTGTTGAGTATCAGCGAAGTGGAGGTGTTTTTTCCTGCCTTGACCACCTGGGGGCGGCTCGTCAGGAAGTCCAGGAGCCAGTTGCACAGGGCGGGGTTGAGAACCAGGGCCTCAAGCTTAATGATGAGCTTGGAGGGTACTATAGTGTTGAATGCTGAGCTATAGTCAATGAACAACATTCTTATATAGGTATTCCTCTTGTTCAGATGGGATAGGGCAATGTGCAGTGCGATGGCGATTGCATCGTCTGTGGATCTATTGGGGCAATAAGCAAAATAGCCATTTAGTTCAGTTACCTTTGCTTTTTGGGGTACAGGAATAATGGTGGACATCATGTAGCATGTGGGGACGGTAGACTGAGACTGGGATTTAATATTTCTGTAAACACTCCAGCCAGCTGGTCTGCACATGCTCTGGGAACACGGTTAGGGATGTCTTCTGGGCCGACATCCTTGCGAGGGTTAACACGTTTAAATGTCTTAATCACGTCGGCCACGGAGAAGGAGAGCCCCAGTCCTTGGTGGCAGGCCGCATTGGTGGCACTGTGTTATCCTCAAAGCGGGCGAAGAAGGTGTTTAGCTTGTCTGGAAGCAATACTTCGGTGTCCCTTTGTAGTCCATGATAATCTGTAGACCCTGCCACATGCGTCTCGTGTCTGAGCCATTGAATTGTGACTCCACTTTGTCTCTATACTAACGTTTTGCCTGTTTGATTGCCATATGGAGGGAATAACTGCACTGTTTGTATTCGGCCATATTCCCAGTCACTTTGCCATGGTTAAATGCGATGGTTCACGCTTTTAGTTTTTCACAAAAGCTGCCATCTATCCACGGTTTCTGGTTAGGGTAGGTTTCAATAGTCACAGTGGGTACAACATCTCCTATACCCTTCCTGATAAACTCAGTCACCATACCAGTATATGCATCAATATTATTCTCGGAGGCTACCCGGAACATATCCCAGTCCGCGTGATCGAAACAATCTTGAAGTGTGGTTTCCGACTGGTCAGACCAACAGTACTTAGCACGAGTACTTCCTGTTTGAGTTTTTGCCTATATGAAGGGAGGAGCAAAATGGGTTCTGGTCAGATTTGCCGAACGGCTGGCGGGGGAGGGCCTTGTAGGCATCCTGGAAGTTGGAATAGTAGTGGTCGAGTGTTTTAGCAGCGCGAGTACTGTGTTGATAGAATTTTGGCATTCTTTTCCTCAAATTTGCTTTGTTAAAATCCCCAGCTACAATAAACGAGGCATGTGTGGTTTCCAGTTTGCATCAAGTCCAGTGAAGTTCTTTGAGGGTCGTCATGGTATCGACTTGAGGGGGTGATTATAACCGAAGACACAATGAACTGAGAACCCAACTGGCTGTAACGATCGTCGTCCTCCTCGTCTGAGGAGGAGTAGGAAATATCGGACCAATGCGCAGCGTGGTACGTGTTCATGATGTTTATTTGCCTGAATACTGAAATACAAAATAACAACGTGAATAAACGAAACGAACGTAACAGTCCCGTGTGGAGCAAACCCTGACACGGAAAAAGAATCACCCACAAAACACAGGTGGGAAAAGGCTACCTAAGTATGATTCTCAATCAGAGACAACGAACGACACCTGCTCTGATTGAGAACCATACCAGGCCAAACACATAACCACAACATAGAAAAAGGAAAATAGACTACCCACCCCAACTCACGCCCTGACCATACTAAAACAAAGACATAAAAAAACTAAGGTCAGAATGTGACACTGGCTGGACAGACTCAGACAGCATATCCTGAGAGAGCCATGTTTCCATTAAACAGAGTAAGTTACAATCCCTGATGTCTCTCTGGAACGAAATCCTTGCCCTGAGCTCGTCTACTTTTATATTCAAAGACTGAGTATTAGCAAGTAATATACTCGGAAGCAGTGGGTGGTGTGCGTGCCTCCTGAATTGGACTTGAAGACCACACCGAGTCCCTCACCTTTGCCGGCCGGCATTGTTTAGGTTCGGCCTCTGGAATTGGTTCAATTGCCCTGGGGGTTACGAGCGAAGGATCCGATTCAGGAAAGTCATATTCCTGGTCGTAATGCTGGTAGCGCTGGTAAGTTACCACCACTCTGATATCCAATTGTTCTTCCCGGCTGTATGTAATAACACAAAACATTTTCTGGTCTAATAATACTGCAAAGTGCTAGAAGCACGGCAGCCCTCTCTGTCGGCGCCATGTGTCTGTATTGAACAGATGGCAAACCAACACCTATTCATTTGTCTGTATACCATGCCTACCTTGTCACAACACAACTGAATCACTCAAATGCACTGAGAAGGAAAGAAATTACACCAATGTACTTTTAACAAGGCATACCGGTTAATTGAAATGCGTTCCAAGTGAATACCTCATGAAGCTGTTTGAGAGAATGCCAAGAGTGTGCAAAGTTGTCATCAAGGCAAAGGGTGGCTATTTGAAGAATCTTCAATAGAAAATATATTTAGATTTGTTTAACACTTTTTTGGTTACTATATGATTCCATATGTGTTATTTTATAGTTTTGATGTATTCACTATTATTCTACAATGTAGAAAATAGCAAAAATCAAGAAAAATCGTTGAATGAGTAGGTATCCAAACTTTTGACTGGTACTGTATGTATATGCATATGCTTGCATCTGTATGTGTGCACATATATGTGTGTGAGTGTGTGTTTATGTGTGTTAACACAGGTACATGTGTGTGTATTGAGACTCTCCCTTTGCCTCTGGCTCATGGTGGGTCTGTGTGACGCCAATAGAGGAGCCCTGTGAAAGGGGGCATTGTGCCTGTGAGGAGTGTTCTCCTGTTGGGTAGAGCTCGTAAGCCGCTCCCCTCCACATGGGGCCTGTGGTCTGGGAACAGAGCTGCGGTCTGGATGGCACCAGAGCCTGTTCACTACGAGACAATACCCAGGGAAACAGAGAAAGGGGGAGAAGAGGGAGAGGGGGGAGAGGAGGGAGTGGGAGAGGGTGGGGGGGGGAGAATTGGACAGAGTGACTGTGGAAATACTGTATAATATTGTCCAGAGAGAGACCAGAATCGTATGATAAATGGAGAGACAGAGACTTACAGAAAGAAAGAGAAAGGAGATGGGAAATGATGATGGAGAGAGGGAGAGAAAAAGAGGCTAAAGAGAGAGATAGTTATACAGAGGCACAGAGCTACAGTGGGACGCCCCTCTCTTCTGTTCATTCTGTCCCATCACTGCACAGGTCTTAACTCTGTACTTGGCATCACTGCCAGAGACCCAGAGGAGACTAGACCTTTGCCAGAGACAGCGCGTACGCAGACACTCGCACGGCAGTAAATATAACAGTTTTTTTCTCGTCTTCTCCCCTCTTTTTTTAAACTGCCCATAAAAGCTGTTTCAGGGAACTGTGGGTAATTAATTAAATTAGTGGATGGGCAAGGTCATGTGACCTCTTTTTCTAAACCATAAAGTGCTGTGAATCTCCGATCGAGGTTCCTCTCTTTACTCTCGGGACAGAGAACTACTTTTGCCTTGCAAAAGTATTTTCCCTCTTTGCATTTTTCCTATTTTGTTGCATTACAACCTGTAATTTAAATGGATTTTTATTAAAAATTCGAAATAAAAAAAACGTAAAAGTAGTGTGTGCATATGTATTCACCCCCTTTGCTCTGAAGCCCCTAAATTAGATCTGGTACAACCAATTACCTTCAGAAGTCACATAGTTAGATTGAACACAGGTGGACTTTATTTAACTAAGTGTTACATGATCTGTCACACAATCTCAGTATTTATACACCTGTTCTGAACGGCCCCAGAGTCTGCAACACCAAAACGCAAGGGGCACCACCAAGCAAACGGCACCAAGAACACCAAGGAGCTCTCCAAACAAGTCAGGGACAAAGTTGTGGAGAAGTACAGATCAGGGTTAGGTTATAAAATAGGCCAAAGACAGCCCTGAAGGAGCTGCAAAGCTCCACACCAGAGATTGGAGTATCTGTCCATAGGACCACTTTAAACTGTACACTCCACAGAACTGGGCTTTACAGAAGAGTGGCCAGAAAAAAACAAGCAAACACTTTAGGTGTTTGCCAAAAGGCATGTGGGAGACTCCCCAAACATATGGAAGAAGGTACTCTGGTCAGATGAGACTAAAATTTAGCTTTTTGGCCATCAAGGAAAACGCTATGTCTGGCGCAAACCCAACACCTCTCATCACCCTGAGAACACCATGCCCACAGTGAAGCATGGTGGTGGCAGCACCATGCTGTGGGGATGTTTTTCTTTGGCAGGGACTGGAAAACTGGTCAGAATTGAAGGAATGATGGATGGTGCTAAATACAGGGAAATTCTTGAGGGAAACCTGTTTCAGTCTTCCAGAGATTTGAGACTGGGACAGAGGTTCACCTTCCAGCATCACAATGACCCTACGCAAACTGCTAAAGCAACACTTATGTGGTTTAAGGGGAAACCAATTGAGAATCTGTGGTATGACTTAAAGATTGCTGTACACCAGTGGAACCCATCCAACTTGAAGGAGTTGTTTCAGTCTTCCAGAGATTTGAGACTGGGACAGAGGTTCACCTTCCAGTATCACAATGACCCTACGCAAACTGCTAAAGCAACACTTGAGTGGTTTAAGGGGAAACCAATTGAGAATCTGCGGTATGACTTAAAGATTGCTGTACACCAGTGGAACCCATCCAACTTGAAGGAGTTGGAGCAGTTTTGCCTTGAAGAATGGGCAAAAATCCCAGTGGCTACATGTGCCAAGCTTATAGAGACATACCCCAAGAGACTTGCATCTTCAAAGTGGTAGGCATGTTGTGTAAATCAAATGATACAAACCCCCCCAAAATCTATTTTAATTCCAGGTTGTAAGACAACAAAATAGAAAAAATGCCAAGGGGGGTGAATACATTCGCAAGCCACTGTATATGCCATTTACATTCCACATAAAGACACATTAATGATGGTTTATTGATGATGCCTTGTAGTTATTGTTTTGTGTCTGGCTGAAGTGCTTGAAGTGGAGCTTTCATCTGTCTTTCCCTCAAGCTAAGGTTAGCTGGATTCACATGCGTCTGACGAGCATTGTCAGCTTCTCAGACATCACGTTGCCACATCAGCAATTTCATTGTTAAACACAATGTTAAGCTGACCAGGAGAAGGCGGTTATATTTTAACATAACTCCCCAGCTGATATGGTTTCATTTCAAGGAATAGGTTTGAGAAAGTCAAGGAGAAGGGTGGTAGCATGGTTCGTGCAGTATACGAATGAACGTGTGTGTGTGCATGTGTGTGTGTGTACCTGTGTAAAGTGGGTCTTTATTTAGTATCCGACCCCCCCCCCTTTTCTGCCACGCCTGTGGCGTGTATGATGATAAATTCGACACAGGTGTCACCGTGGTTACGGCAGGTGAGGATGGATGATCTACAGCGGTGGGCGATTCATCACCGCCATATGGCAGTGCGGTATCCGGATTTGGGGAATGTGTTCCCGATCACACCCCATGGCGGGGCCACACGGTAACGACCCCGCTCGGTGCGACACCACGGGAAATCGATGCCAGGCACTCAAGGTCAATGTACTGTCGGAAAACTACTTAAGCCCTGACGGATGGAGCTTTCACCTGCACAAAGAACAGACGATACGAGGAATTGACAGGTCCTTCTACCTTCTCCTCCTCATACACTCAAGGAAATACACAGATGTGTGCAGGCACAGTTCTATCCCTGTAGACTACCTATTAGCCACCATCTCTGTAAGGGTAAGACAAACTGTTACGAAATACCAGCAGCTATTACACAACTGCACAGCGAACAATGAATCCATATCAAAACCGCTCGAAATATCCAACAATTCTATAGAAGCGCTGGTTACTGGCCAACATATTCTCTCTCCCTCTCTCTCGGTTTACTGACCTCAACATACGCTACATGACCAAAAGTATGTGGACACCTGCTCGTCGAACATGGGCATTAATATGGAGTTGGTCTTCCCTTGGCTGCTATAACAGCCTGCACTCTTCTGGGAAGTCTTTCCACTAGATGTTGTAACGCTGCTGCGGGGACATCCTTCCATTCAGCCACAAGAGCATTAGTGAGGTCAGGCACTGATATTGGGCAATTAGACCTGGCTCGCAGTCGGCGGTCCAATTCATCCCAAAGGTGTTCGATGAGGTCAGGGCTCTGTGCAGAACAATCAAGTTCTTCCAGACCGATCTCAGCAAACCATTTCTGTATGGACCTCGCTTTGAGGCATTGTCATACTGAAACAGGAAAGGGCTTTCCCCAAACTGTTGCCACAAAGTTGGAAGCACAGAATCATCTAGAATGTATGCTGTATGGTTAAGATTCCCCTTCACTGGAACTAAGGGGCCTAGCCCGAACCATGAAAAACAGCCGCAGACCATTATTCCTCCTCCACTAAACTTTACAGTTGGCTCTATGCACTCGGGCAGGTAGCGTTCTCTTGGCATTCGCCAAACCCAGATTCATCCGTCGGACAGCCGTCACTCCAGAGAACGCATTTCCACTGCTCCAGAGTCCAATGGCGGCGAGCTTTACACCACTCCAGCCGACGCTGGCATTGTGCATGGTGATCTTAGGCTTGTGTGCGGCTGCTCGGCCATGGAAACCCATTTCATGAAGGTCCCGACGAACAGTTCTTGCGCTGACATTGCTTCCAGAGGCAGTTTGGAACTCGGTAGTTAGTGTTGCAACTGAGGACAGACAAATTTTACATGCTACTATCTTCAGCACTTGGCAATCCTATTATGTGAGCTTGTGTGGCCTACCACTTCACAGCTGGGCTGTTGTTGTTCCTAGGCATTTCCTCTTCACAAAAGTAGCACTTACAGTTGACAGCTCTAGCAGGGCAGACATTTGACAAAGTGACTTGTTTGAAAGGTAGTATCCTATGACGGTGCTATGTTGAAAGTCACCGAGCTCTTCAGTAAGACCATTCTACTGCCACTGTTTGTCTATGGAGATTGCATGGCTGTGTGCTCGATGTTATACTCCTGTCAGCATGGGTGAGGCTGAAATAGCCGAATCCACTAATTTGAAGCGGTATCCGCATACTTTTTGTATATATAGGGTAGATTCAGTCTTCAACTGTTGCTCTAAGTAACTAGGTACAGTTAGTATATGTTAGATAATCTGTTGTTTTCAAAGAAATACATGTGTTTCTTCAAGACCTGAGACACCCAGCCAAGAGTGTAAACTTGAGAACTGCAGTGTAATTTACATTTTCGACCAAACCTTGCTTGGCCCACAAGGACAATGTACAGTGTCATCAGTGTGGCTTCCAGAGTGACATTGGGCTTAAGAATGACACAGAAAAACAGCTGGTGTATATTAGTTGTTGCCAAAGGGTAATACAGCAAGGTCTCCAATACTGGATGTTGTTGACTCTGATCAAGATAAATATTTATGTCTTTCATTTTCAGTAACTCAAATGTGCTGCACAAAAACAGACAAAGTGGAGTTTCCTGATTGAACATTTTTAGGCCTGTACATTTCCTAACCACACATATCAAGTATTGGACAGCTGCAGGGCATTAACGTAGCCAGATGAGTGCCTTGTTATTGGGTTTAGATGGGTTACCCACACACAATGTAAAGTGCATTGACATTTGATGGAAGGCATCATATACAGTAATATGAATGCATCCCAACCCAGTCCATTATTTTACACATTCCCTATCTAACCCCACCCTGCCTTTTTACCACACAAAGACAGCCCAAGGTGACCCCCTCTGCACTATAGTAACCACTATCAGTCGCCGTGACGATGGGAGTGCATTAATCCTGGTTAATTTCCCCAGATCCTGCCCCTCCACTTCCAGCGCAGGATTTACTACTGCACCTTAAAAATGCTAATGCCTTCATATCTACAGTGTTCGGCCCTCACACTCCGCTCCCCCCATTCCCCTAAAACTCTCATCTACAGCTTCCGGCTCTCTCTAACTTTCTCCTTAAACCTCAAATGCAGCTCTCCCTCTACCTTCACGCCCGCTTCCCATGCCTGTCCTACTGAGTTTCCACACAGAGGAAAGGAAACATTAGAGAGTCTGGGATGAACTTGAAAAGTGACTGAGTTTAATGTTGATACATGGGTGTTTTTTTAAATGATTAAGTGAACTCTTGCAACTGCACAGGAGGTTACCAACATTTTGAGGATTTGTAAACACTGATCGTTATACTGTTGTTGGCTAAACCTGAGATTTTCCTGGTCTGGGGTCAGTAGCTACTGTACCAGACAGACATACAGGCAGGTAGAGAGCTGGCCTAGCAGCAGTGACTGAAGTAGAGAGTTCCATAATGTTTACAGCCCTCTGATACTGCTCTGTTAACCCAGCGATGAGGCTTCAGTAAGGAGGCAGGGAAACTATGGCCTGATTCTCGAGAGGACGAAGGGTAGAGAAATCGCTAAATTAGCCTAGCACGCCAAATGATCATTCCATATATTAATGCCATCCCAACAAATGCACTTAGAAAGCGTGGTGGTAGCTCTCGCAATTTTCTGCTTCAGCGGTTTGTTCTAACCAGAGTCAAGTAATGCACTTTGAAAGGGCCATAATTATGAGTTGTCTCACTTCTTATGTTTTTGTTGGAAAGAGGCCTTAAAATCGCCTTTAACTTTTATCTATAAATGAAGGTGTAGATCCACTGTAAGCGAGTTGCAGTGAATCTTTGAGACTACAACTAAATGAGAAACAAAGAAAGCTGTGGTGTTACAGAATGTCCTCTTTAGTGTGCTTGTCACCACTTTAAATCTCTCATCTATCTCTCTCAGACTGCTAGATAATGTGTTATGCTTAAAACAGTATCAATTCAAATTGTTAAAAACAGATGCTTGGCATGGCAGTGAAGTCTCATGAATAACCCCCTCACTGTTTATTTGTGAGATCTGCTAGACTTCTGCTAGACTTTACAATCATTATCAGAGCGCTTGAGCTGTGATAAGAGAACAAACAGAACGGTCTGCATTGGGACACCCTCCTACATTCACAGGCTCCTAGTCTGGCAGTGGACTGGCCATCCCAGATAAAGTCAGGCAAAGAGGAGAGGACCACAGAGAGCTGTGGGGGGAAGATAATAGTCCCGTAATTGGAGTGGTATTAGCTAGTGTTCAAACTCATCCCTATGATAGCTTAATCCACGCTAATCCTAATAGGTGCATAATTGCCGAACAGTGTCTATGCACTGATAGACAAGAGCAGAACACTTCATGTGAGAGGAGGAAATGTGACTTCTCTGAATGGTTATCATTCTATTACATTAAGTATGTATGGAGCTGACCACGGGCTGAATAAATGGTACACAAGGCACTTATTTCAATGGATAAAATGAATTATCCACCATGGGATGAACTTTTAAGGAAATTACTTTTGTTTCTTTAGTCTAAGACCTAGAGCATCTTCCACCCCTTAACCACTATGTTTGCATGAATTTCTGTGCGTACGCGTGGGTAAGCGTGCGTGCCTGTGTATGTGTGTATGTGTGTGCTCATTTGTTATAGCTATCTGTAATAGATACCATGAATTAACAGACTAAAATCTGGGAGAATTACTGGGTTTTCCTCAGCTTTGGCAGCTACTGTATAGCCACAAACCTCGGTGTGGTGTGGCTATCGTTTATTTTTCCGACCTCCACTTCTTTAGGTTGCCCTCTTGTGCGTCATGTTTGCATTAGATTACCAGTCCGTGGTGTAAATACAGGGCTCCTGTGGGCTCCTGTGTTTCAACAAGGTCAATGGGAAAGCCTTCTGCCATCAGCCCTGCTGAATCCACTTCCATTTCATTTCATCACATCTTAGTGTCTCATTAAGCCACAGCATTTTCTTTTGTGTTTACAATGTGTATCCCTTAGGTTTCTAGCTACACTGTAAAAGATGAAAGAGTAGATTTAACTCTAATAGAAGAAAATGTAACTCTGCCACAGATAACATTTGGTCCCAGTCTAAAAATAGGACAATGTACTCTGGCAGCAGAGTAATTCTGCTAAATGTAGTGTTTATATTTATCTCTGCGTTTCACTCTGTACAGTATTCATTGAAAATAAATATGCATGTCTTTTTTACTCTCTGCAGTGTTGTTCAGTATTCTAGAGTTAATTATCTAGAGTAATGTTTACAATATTATCACAAGTGTTAATTCAACTCCTACGGAGTTTATATGGTCCCATTTGTCAGAGTAATGGTGTAAAGGCTCATTTACATATTCTCAACGTGGCACATTATGGTGGCTTGCAATGTGACATCCAATCTCTAGTGGTATCCATTTACAAGGGAGGATGTCCAGCAAAATTACATCATCAACAACTTGTATTCAGAATGCATGTCAGAGCAGAGAGGAAAGTGCTGTTGTTAGAAACTACCTACGTCATGTGGACTGGAACAGCCTTCTCAGTATGGATAATAACTCCAACCACTTACAGATTAGATTCGTTTAGGAAACCCTATGTTACATGTCATTGTGTAGCATAAGATCCAAAACAATCAATGTGCATGTGAAAACACAGATAATGAAACAAACAATTCCAAAAAATCTATCTGCAACAGAAATATGACAATGATGCCCCTCCCACATCTGTGGATATCCATAGTTTTAACTTCCTGTCTCTAAATGGAGTTATAAGTACTCCAGCTATCAACACTAACTCCAGGGAGCGTATCACTCTATTGAGGGTTAAGATGACTCCAGTAGAGTCAATTTAACTCAAAAACTTGTTTACTCTGTGATTTCTGTGTATATATTAGGTTGAATTGCATCTTAATTCCTGCTTGCATTTTAGTTTTTCTTTTGTCTTGATTTATAACCCATTGCTGTGTATGTGGACAGTGTATGCTTTTCGGGTAGCTAAGAAATTTGGGTCAGTGTGTCATTGCCAAAATATACTGTAGCCTATTCTGAGTCAGTGAGATCATTGACTTATTTTTGCAATGGATTCCACATATTTGCTACATCGAGGGTAAGAGACAACAAACCACAACTACCTGGGTTCAACCCAACAGCTTCTAGATGGCCTTTCTCTCACCATGTTTCATGAGCTGAAGGAGACTGTAGGAGACTGCAGCACAGTACGGCACGGCTTAACAGACACATAGGACATGGACACGCACGATCTGCACATCACTTCTCACCGCTCTTTATACATACAGTAGCTAGAGACAGGGAGGGAGGGAGAGAAAGGGAGACAGAGAGTGAGAGCTAGAGAGAGAGAGAGTCTGTGGGATTCTTCTTTCACAATGGACAAAAATTGCTTTTAAACTGTTACGTGACTGTGGTCATCCACTCATTCCTTGTTTGTTTCTAATGCCTCTCCCTCTTTAATGCCTGTCCAACTTCTTCAGTATCACTGTATGTCTGGCCCCCTGAACTCTGTAGGGGAGACACAGCGGGACTTGTGTCTTTTATAGTATAAGTGTCAGCTACACATTTAATTTGATGAATGTGGAAAGTTAAGTATTACAAGGCTTGAATGCATACAAAATAACCTGCTTAGATAATGCCTAGTGCATGTTTTCTCTTCACCATACTTATTCCTTACAATCAGTCAGTTCTGTTGAATGCTGTGGGATTTTATATTCACCCCTGCCTCTAACAAGCATTCTCCACAAAACCACACAGTACTTTCATTGAGGTCGATGTTGTCTGTAAAGTCATACATGAAAGCCTAAACCCCTAGCTACATCCTGTATATCAGACACAGTAGCTTTGACAAACAGACCGCAATAAAAAAATTCCAGTGTCACTGTGTTTGAAGGAGTGACTGGGTATTGGTGTCCAACGGAAGCCGTAGCTCTGTGCTCCTCACACATGAAAGCCACAGAGAAGCATTTCTGGTAAAAGACACCAGGTGTTGCACATCTTAAATACTGTAAATCCATGCTATTCAGCTCAGTGTGGCATTGCCTTCATTGACTTTTTGAGGCTTTGGCTTTTCTTCTTAAGAACCACAGGTGAATTTTGCTAGGGGTAATGCAAGCAGGCACACACACACACGCACACACACACACAAACACACAGGCCGACAAAGAAAGAAGAAAATAACTACTGCTGTGTCATAAACTTCCCAGTAACTAAAACAGCACACCCAGCCAGAGCATCCGAGCCAAGCACTTTTCTAATACTACCTGCAGGATAAAGGAATATATAGGTCACTATAGCTGTGGTCTATTTTTTCTTACTCAGCCTCATCTGTGTTGCTTAATCTTTTTATACCGGTAATATTTAGTGCTCTAAGACAGTTGCTTGCTCCCCTCTCTCTAACCTATTTAAACTCTGCTTATGCCTCCCATACCTACTCAAACTGTTTTAATTGTATTTTTATTTAACCTTTATTTAACCAGGCAAGTCAGTTATTAAGAACAAATTCTAATTTACAATGACGGCATAACCCGGCCAAACCCTAACCCGGATGACGCTGGGCCAATTGAGCACCGCCCTATGGGACTCCCAATCACGGCCGGTTGTGATACAGCCTGAAACCAAACCAGGGCCTGTAGTGACACCTCTTGCACTGAGATGCAGTGCCTTAAACCACTGCGCCACTCGGAAGCCACTGTTAAGTTTGGACAAAACAAAGACACAATGACATCTGCAAAGAAAATGTATACTGTAAATCTGTCATGATACATAAATCTTTATCTTCCTTCAAAACTTAAGAAGTCTGAACTTGTTTCCAACTGGTCAGTCAAACTGTTGAGTTTTGGGATGTTGGTCTTTCTGCCTGTTGGAACCATGTTTTGCATGAAGTTCGCTGGAGCAAAACTGTAGAGAATCAAGCCAATGAACAGTGGTGAGTCAAGTCTGGGTCTGTGGAGGAAGGAGAGACAGAGACACACAAATACATGAGGAACTCAAGCCATAGTGGTCCTGTGGAGCTGGGGGAACCTACCCCAGGTCTGAGAAAATAATAAATAAACCCCTCTCACAAAATAGAATGGACCGGGCAGAGGTCCAGAGGCAGGCACCAGAGAGACAGCCAGGAGTGCCAGAATACACAGACATGGGCTATACCAAACCACAATAAGGGAAAACATGAGGGGGAAAGTAGCCTCCCCTCTCCGTAACACCAAGTGAGGTTCACCTCCTCCTTAACTATGTCTTCTAAAGATGAGGTCAGAGGAGAGGTTACAGACTGGAGGATCTGAGTGCTTAGTCACACAGCGTCACTGCAGAATGACAAGAGGTTGTACAAAATCTTGCCTGTGTGAAATGCGATCTGAAACAGGGCTGTATCCACAATTTTACGCTCTCCTATATATGCAATTCAAATAAAAACATTTTTCTTTGCAAAAGGACATTGGGAATCAACTCATAGAGAGAGCATTTGTTAAGTTTTATGTCTGAACTTGGTCACCTCTTACACATACAGTTGAACTCGGAAGTTTCCATACAACTTAACTCGAACCTAAGTGTATGTAAACTTCAGAATTCAACTGTACCTAGCTGAATAGACTGTGATTAGGTTCAGATCTGACACTACATCCATTTTGTCATGACAAGTGTTATACTGTATTTATGTGCAGGTCACCTTCTGTGTATGCCTATTTACAACCCAGCACAGTGGAAATTAGCTGCATTATTGCACCGATCAAGTTTGAGACGTAGTTCTCCACATTGGCTTAAATATACAATTCCTTCACTTAAAGCATACAACATGACTGCATATACAGGGGATGTATATCCCATAAAAGGGGGATCCCAGAGTTTGGTTTCAGTGTTTTACGACCCCTTCAGGGCACTGACAACCCTTGCATTAGCCCCAGTCTGGACCAGGGAGTCAGTCTGCAGACGCTAGCTGCCAGGCGCTAGCTCTGTTTGAACATGAAAAATTAGCCCCTCAGACACTGGTCGTTATGCGGCTTTTCCGACATGGTCCCGGCCAAATGGAGCGCGCCGCCGGCCCAGGGATCCTACCTCGAAGGCCGGCTATTCTGGGTAGAACCTCCCTCAGGAATGTTTGTGGAGAGAACCATGCAATTAATGTGAGGAGAGGGAGAAGAAGAAGCTGGAAATAGAGAAGGAAAGGGTGAGGACTATACTGTTTAAAACCTTGAAACAAGGAAGAGATGGAGAAGGACCCCAGGTCTGTGTTGGTCTGCGTCTTACTTGTGGATCCATTGGCATCAGGAGAGCAGAAGGCCATAAAAGTGTTAACCAAAATGAGTTTAGCACAGTAAAATACATTTCATGAATAAGTTGAAAATTGAATTACAAAACTGCTTAATTTTTTCTGTCTATACTGGCTCTTTTAAAGAGTGGAAGTGCCCATAGCTCCTAATAGATGCGAATATATCTTCATTTACAGTGCAATGATGAAATAAACCCTTTTATGTAAATTGTAGACTGGCAAGAGAAAAAGGCCATGAAGGCAGACCGTGGGTAGTAAATTGTGAGAAATGTGCTTTTCCCATATCAACTTTCTCTCATTGCACATATTAGTAGAGGAAAGGCAGTAAATCATCACTAGATTCATTTGCCTGGATCTTTTTTTGTGGAACAGTGGAACAGTGTCATGGCATATGTTATCAAAAGCACAGTATGTGTGTCTACACGTCCACGCACATCCACACACGCATAGACACACACACACACACACACACACACACACACACACACACACACACACACACACACACACACACACCTACACACCTACACACACACACATGCACTCGCACACACACATGCACACACACACACACACACAGACGTTATGCTCTTCTATCCCTATGACGACCTAGAATTAATTTCCATTCAAAATCCTATTATCCTTAACTCCTAACCCTAAACCTTACCCTTACCCTTACCATAACCCTAACTTTAACCTTAACCTTAACCCTAACCCCTAACCCTAACCCTTACCCAAACCCTAAACCTAAACCCTAACCCCTACCCTAACCCTAAACCTAACCACTAACCCTAACCCTAATTCTAACACTAACCCATACGCTTATAATAGCATTTGTCCTCATGGGGATGTGGGAAATGTCCCCACGAGGGAGAATTTTCCTTATTTTCCCATCCCTGTGGGGACTTTGGGCAATTTTAGGTCCCCACAAGAATAGAAGAACCAACCCACACACACACACACACACACACACACACACACAAACCTATTTTTACCTCATCACCGTTCTTGATGAAACAGTGCTACCATTGAGGTTATCTGGGGGAGGTGGAAATAAAGTAAAACAGAAAAACACAATCCACAATCATTCTCTAGAAAAGGTTACTCGCTTTAACTGTGTATGGAGCCATTGTCACTGCATGTATTACAGTAACAGACTGCATGTATTACAGTAACAGACAGCAGGTATTACAGTAACAGACCACATGTATTACAGTAACAGACAGCAGGTATTACAGTAACAGACAGCAGGTATTACAGTAACAGACCACACGTATTACAGTAACAGACCACATGTATTACAGTAACAGACAGCAGGTATTACAGTACCAGAGAGCAGGTATTACAGTAACAGACCGCATGTATTACAGTAACAGACCACATGTATTACAGTAACAGACAGCAGGTATTACAGTAACAGACAGCAGGTATTACAGTAACAGACCATATGTATTACAGTAACATACCACATGTATTACTTTAACAGACAGCAGGTTTTACAGTAACATACAGCAGGTATTACAGTACCAGAGAGCAGGTATTACAGTAACAGACCGCATGTATTACAGTAACAGACCACATGTATTACAGTAACAGACAGCATGTATTACAGTAACAGACCCCATGTATTACAGTAACAGACCACATGTATTACAGTAACAGACCACATGTATTACAGTAACAGACCACATGTATTACAGTAACAGACCACATGTATTACAGTAACAGACCATATGTATTACAGTAACATACCACATGTATTACAGTAACAGACAGCAGGTATTACAGTAACAGACCACATGTATTACAGTAACATACCACATGTATTACAGTAACAGACTTCAGGTATTACAGTAACAGACTTGAGGTGGTTGTTGTGTTTAAAACTCATCTTTCTGGGCAACCTTACATGGCCCCAGATGATGATGATGAACTGAATGCCCTCAGCCTCCAGGGCTTCAATGGGTTTCAGGGGAAATGACAGAGATAGAGAAGGGTTAAGAGAGAAGCAGCCAGAGAGGGGAAATGGAGAGTTTTCAGGGAGAGGGAGAGTCAAAGGCAGGGAAGGAAGTGTGGGAATAAGAGGGGGTCATGGAGATAGAAGGTAGAGAGTGGGAAAGATGGGGGGAGAGAGAGAGAGAGAGAGAGAGAGAGAGAGAGAGAGAGAGAGAGAGAGAGAGAGAGAGAGGGAAAGAGAGAGAGGACAAGGGTTAGATGAGCCGTTGTTTGTTGCACGCTCTTTTTACCGTAACCACATTTCTGCGATTCTTCATCACTGTGGCTCTGGTTTGTCATGTCAGTGGTCAGGAGACGTGAAGAAAAAGACAGGCGAGAGCTTTCCACACCACAGCCTCCATGCCAACCGTGGCCCACTCTCCCTGAACAACAATACAACAAACACATGTTTACCATCAGGGCACAGAGGAACGGATGGACCCAGAAATAGCATAATTACCAGAGCTGGAGCCAGGGTTTGCTCTTCCAAGACAGGCAAGTGGATGGACAAGGAGCTGGGGCTTCAATTTCAGGTTAATCCCAAGGAAGTGGATACTAGGCATGGACCCAGGTAAAGGACCAAGCAGGAGAGACAATGGGCAGATTTGTTTGGACAAATCACAATTTCGTAGGTTTTCGCATCTTTCGAATTTCAGAAGTGGAGGGGACATTTGGCCCTTGCTTCAGCTGAGAGTTTCCGTTTAGGGGGGTGTAGACTTCTCTAGTCTTAGTATCTTATCTCATATATCTCTCCCCAGAACCTAATTGAGAATACGACAGCTACCCAAGATTATTGTTCTGGGATACTGAAAGGATTACTATGGCCTAGCTATTTTACCTTTGAAAGACCCTGTCCTTTAGTGTGTGACAGGAAGTATGGTGCTCATACTGTGTCTGGTGTCTGGTGTTCTGTCTGTGGCGAAGGGCTGGAGGAGCTGGCAGAGGGCCTTAGCACAGAAGCTCCTTCCTCAGCCATCTGCACAGCTCCCAGCTCCCCACAGCTTAACACACCTGGGCCAGTTTTATATTGTTAAATAAAGCCTTTAAAGGGATATTTTACAGCTCCACGTGACCCGATATCATGAAGGATCTCCTTTGTTTCCGCGTCTAATCGCACCCTCTTTAAAGTTTAATGGGAGCGAGTTAAATATTGATAACTAATATCAGCTGGGGGCTGGCGGGGGGACAGTAGCCCCCTTCTGGGCCCTGTGTGTTGGCCCTTGCTGCCTGGCACCTCTCCAGGGGCCCTAGGCGACCAGATGTGTGTTCTGTAGGATATGACCCTCATGTTTGTGTGTTGTGGGTGGCAGCGGCTGTGCACATGTGTGTCTGTTTGTGTGCGTGCACGTGTGTGTTTAGGATCCTGTGTTGTGTCTTACAGTGAGGAAACAGTGTACAGTAATGTGTACACTCGCCTGTTCTATCCTGTTTTTCTCTAACTTGATATGAAGTAAGTTATGGCTCTCTAGCTCTCTCTCTCTAGCTCCTCTAGCTTTGTGTGGCCCAAATACTCTAAGGTGTTGATTGACAGGTCAGATGCCAGGGAAGTAAAGTTCATATTTCAGCAGTGTAACTCGTACCACTCCTGGCTCATTTACCTGACAAAGAGTACAAAAGTTGCTGATTGTGATAGCCCTGAGGGCAGTGTCTACATCCATACACACAGACGCGACAGGCAAGCACAGCAGATTCACCGGCTTTTAGCCCAAAGGCACACACACTGGTCACTTCTCACTTCTCATTACCTTCATTACGGTCCGAAATGCAGAGAGCTGCAGAGTACAGCCCTGATAGAATTACAGACAACATTAGCAGGTCCGTATATGCAGTACATGCAAAAATGTCAAGTCAATATTTACGTGCGCTTTTTGCACGGACAAACAGATACCATTAGGGAGACGGACGGAAGTGGACACAACTTGTCAGTGATCATAACGAGTTGAACAACATGAAAGAAAGAGCTGGAGAAATGGGCGTGACACCGAAATGTGTTAACGAACGGAGAGACCATGCTGAGTGGAGAGGACAGGGAGAAAAGATAAAAAGATGGGTATTTACATTCTCTTGAGATTCCAGGGGGGTTCTCTCATTTATCTCTCTCTTCTTTAAACGCGGCTGCTAAAAGCCTATAGCTCAGCACTTTCTCTTCCTTCTCCTTACCGTTTAATATTGATGATTCTCACAGGATAAAACAAGTTAAGTGGAGATATGGTAATCCCATCTCCGCTAGCCCAACTCGTTTGTTTACTCTGGGGGTGTCAACATGTAGCTACGCCGCCTCTCCCCTCACATTTTATTTCACGTTGAACACCGCTCCCCTTCTTTCAATGTACACACCATCAAGGTCGTGAATGGCAAAACGATTTCAGACTCTCTAATTATAAATAAAAGCACAAATAGAGGCGTCTCAGCCTGGAGTTATTATTTTATAGAGCTAAAGAAAGTGTCAAAATATGCTTTTCTTACATGTTGTTTATTGATGAATAGCCTCATATTTTCATGGAAAATAATTACGCAATAAATACAATGGATTCATCTAATTGAAATACTGTAGTCAGATACATGTTGTATTTTCAATGGCTTAAGAATACCAAACTGGTACATGCTACAGTACTCCTTTGCTACCAGGGTTGTGTCGTTGACTCCACCGCACACCGTACGGTAACTCAAAGGTTCAGCCTTTTGGACACACTATAATTCAACTATTGTCAAGTAACCAAACCATCGTTTTTCTGGGGCTGGCCAGAGCTGGAGAGAGCTTACCACTGTATTTGAGTTTTGAAATTCAATCTTCTTTTCCTGTCTCCCTCTGAGAAATAAATATATTTATTAATGGCTAAATCAATACTGAACTGAACTGGAGGTACAGTGTATTCAGTAAAACGATCTCAATCAGAGGTGAAAGAACAGAGATACTTTCAGTAATAACAACACTTACAGTAGGTGGCAAACCCCGAGCCTCAATCCCTGTTCAAGGTTACCATGGCGATACCCCGGGACACCCCTGTGGATCCAAGGTGGACAAACAGGGTAAAATGGGCAGTGAATTCCCCTGTATTAAAAGTAGACGCTGCCGTATAGTCTGTTTAATAAGGGAGTAAACAGGCTAAATCCATTCCTTCATATGGGACTCGTCATTTCAGATAACCTCTGCTTTTTACCTCCATGCACATTCAATGGGAGCTCTATCACCTGGGCTTCCTGCTCTGGCAGAGACTGGCCAACAGTGGACTGGGAACAAAATGGGCTTTCTAATAGACAAATACATTACAACTATTCACTGAATGTACCCCTTTTGCCCTCAGAACACCCTCAACTCTCCGGGGAATGGACTCTAAAAGGTATTGAAAGCGTTCCACAGGGTTGACTCCAATGCTTCCCAGTTGTGTCAAGTTGGCTGGATGTCCTTTGGCTTGTGGACCATTCTTGATACACACAGGTGACTGTTGAGCGTGAAAAACCCAGCACTGTTGCAGTTTTTGACCCAAACCAGTGCGCCTGGCACCTACTACTATACCCCGTTCAAAGTCACTTAAATTGTTTGTCTTACCCATTCAGCCACTGAATGGCACACATACATAATCCATGTCTCAATTGTCTCAAGGCTTAAAAATCCTTCTTTAACCTGTCTGGATTATTTTATAATGAAAAGCTTTGAACACAATTCCTCACATATGGATGTTCCTTTCAGAGCCAGATCATTTGTCATTGTATTGTCTTTATGAAACGTCAGAGTTTATTCAGTCCTGACCATGAACTGCAGATCAATTGATTGAGTGTGGGGATAAGGAGAAAGTCAGACAGTGTAGTAAAGGAGGGTTGGAGTACACAGAAGGGACAGAGAAGAACACAGAGATATTATAGGTGAATGTTTAGAAGACAATGCATGAAACACACACACACACACACACACACAAAGCTCTCTGTGTCGGGCCAGTTAATATGTCCCCACATTCATTAGCTTTTCATCATGGGATCTCCACGCCAGAGTCACAAGATTACGTTTACCATGCTTCTCTGCAGCTGAGGAAAACAGCGTGGGACACAAGGACATTAATGATACCATGAGATTTGAATGGAGGAGTCAAGGGTTGAATTTTAAACCAATTACCATTCAGACATCCCACATAGCAGCTAAGTCATAGCAGTTTAGATTGGCCAATTATGTTATTTAGGCTATACTTCCAAAGAGTCAGCATAGCAATGTCAGAGAGGTGAATCCAGGATTGGCATGCAATGCAGTGTATTATACTGTATAAAGCAGTTAATACTGCCAGGTGCTGATTTCACAAGCACACATAGATAGAAATGCCTGCCAGACAAATGCCAAACATGCAAGCCATACCATCGAGTATAGCATTCCACTATGGGCGGGTTACAAAGACGTACAATCTAGATTAGAAGTTTCAACCCTTCTTTTCACACAACGAGGGAGGTTAGAGAAGACAGGTCCAGGGTAGTCAGGCAGAACATCTCTTATGTAAAGAGGAGCCTAAAGGTCTTGTAAAGAGGATTATGAGGAGAGCTATTACTATCAGTGCACTGCCTTGGCCTGGTGTTAATGTTTAGTGTGGACTCATCGCTTGGCTTGGAGTTTAACAGGGTCGTAACATGATAAACAACATGGACATGGTCCGTGAACATGCCCCGTTGGATATCTGTCGTGGAAAACTACTTTGTGTTCCAAATGTCCTTCACCAAGCCTTAAAGGGGCAATTTGCCGATGCTACATCCGTTTTTGACTTATAAATTAATGATAAATCATACGTACCCAGGAAAATAATTTATTAATTCCTCTGAAGCTAAGTTCAACTGTTGTACCCCATCAGAACCCAAAATATAAGCTTGTTTAACTCCAATAATTTTAAATAAAGTAAATGTAAACAACATTAAAACTAACATTTTGATGTAATGGATGGTCAATCCTTGTATCCATAGCTTGATCTACGTATTTTTTAGAGTGGTTACATTTCTCCTGACTCATCCTTCAACTTTTTACTGAAGCAGAAGCGGGATAACACTTTGCCCCTGATGGACAACATCCGTGAGGATAGCATAGAGCTTGAGGTAGTCACCTCATACAAGTGCTTGTGAGTATGGCTAGATGGTACACTGTCCTTCTCTCAGCAAATACCAAAGCTGCAGACTAAGGTTAAATCTACACTTGGTTTCCTCAGGAAGCTGAAGAAATTTGTCTTGGCACCTTTAAACCTCACAAACTTTTACAGATGCACAATTGAGAGCATCCTGTCAGGCTGTATCACTGCCTAGTATGGTAACTGCGACGTCCACATCCTCAGGGCTCTCCAGAGGATGGGGCAATCTGCACAACGCATCACCGGGGGCAAACTACCTGCCCTCCAGGACACCTACACCACCCGATGTCACAGGAAGGTAAAAAATATCATCAAGAACAACAACCACCCGAGCCACTGCCTGTTCACCCCGCTACCATCCAGAAGGCAAGGTCAGTACAGGGGAAACAAAGCTGGGACCGAGAGACTGAAAAACAGGTGATAACCAGCCATCACTAGCATAGAGAGCCTATTGTCTACATACAGACTTGAATCAACACTAGTCACTTTAAAAATGTTACGTTAATAATGTTTACATATCTTCCATTACTCATCTCATATGTAGTCGGAAGTTTACATGCACCTTAGCCAAATACATTTAAACTCAGTTTTTCACAATTCCTGACATTTAATCCAAGTAAAAATTCCCTGTCTTAGATCAGTTAGGATCAACACTTTATTTTTCACATTAATGTGAAATGTCAGAATAATAGTAGAGAGAATAATTTATTTCAGCTTTTATTTCTTTCATCACAGCCCAGTGGGTCAGATTTTTACATACACTCAATTAGTATTTGGTAGCATTGCCTTTAAATTGCTTAACTTGGGTCAAACGTTTCGGGGAGCCGTCCACAAGCTTTCCATAATAAGTTGGGTGAATTTTGGCCCATTCCTCCTGACAGTGCTGGTGTAACTGAGTCAGGTTTGTAGGCCTCCTTGCTCGCACACGCTTTTTCAATTCTTCCCACACATTTTCTATGGGATTGAGGTCAGGGCTTTGTGATGGCCACTCCAATACCTTGACTTTGTTGTCATTAAGCCATTTTGCCACAACTTTGGAAGTATGCTTGGGGTCATTGTCCATTAGGAAGACCCATTTGCGACCAAGCTTTAACTTCCTGACTGATGTCTTGAGATGTTGCTTCAATATTTCCACATATTTTCCACCCTCATGATGCCATCTATTTTGTGAAGTGCACCAGTCCCTCCTCCAGCAAAGCACCCCCACAATATGATGCTGCTATCCCCGTGCTTTGCGGTTGGGATGGTGTTCTTCGGCTTGCAAGCCCCCCTCTTTTTCCTCCAAACATAACGATGGTCAAACAGTTCCATTTTTGTTTCATCAGACCAGACAACATTTCTCCAAAAAGTACCATCTTTTCCCCCACGTGCAGTTGCAAACCGTAGTCTGGCTTTTTTTATGGTGGTTTTGGAGCAGTGGCTTCTTCCTTGCTGAGCGGCCTTTCAGGTTAAGTCGATATAGGACTTGTTTTACTGTGGATATAGATACTTTTGTACCTGTTTCCTCCAGCATCTTCATATGGTCCTTTGCTGTTGTTCTGGGATTGATTTGCACTTTTCGCACCAAAGTACAATCATCGCTAGGAGACAGAACATTTCTTTCCTTTCTGAGCGGTATGACGGTTGCGTGGTCCCATGGTGTTTATACTTGAGTACTATTGTTTGTACATATGAACGACGAAACTTCAGGTGTTTGGAATTTGTGAACCAGGATGAACCAGACTGGTGGAGGTCTACAATTTTTTTCTGAAGTCTTGGCTGATTTCTTTTCATTTTCCCATAATGTCAAGCAAAGAGGCACTTAGTTTGAAGGTAGGCACTGAAATACATCCACAGGTACACCTCCATTTGACTCAAATGATATCAATTAGCCTATGAGAAGCTTCTAAAGCCATGACATCATTTTCTGTAATTTTCCAAGCTGTTTAAAGACACAGTCAACTTAGTGTATGTAAACTTCTGACCCACTGGAATTGTGATACAGTGAATTATAAGTGAAATAATCTGTCTGTCAACAATTGTTGGAAATATTACTTGTGTCATGCACATAATAGATGTCCTAACCGACTTGCCAAAACTATAGTTTGTTAACAAGAAATGTGTGGAGTGGTTGAAAAACAAGTTTTAATGACTCCAACCTAAGTGTATGTAAACTTCCGACTTCAACTCTATATACTGTATTCTATACTATCTATTGCATCATAGCCCATGCTGCTCTATCATTGCTCATCCATATATTTATATGTCTATATTCTTATTCCATTCCATTCCTTATTCGATTAGGTATTTGTTGTGGAATTCTTAGATATTACTTGTTAGATATTGTTCTACTGTCGGAACTAGAAGCACAAGCATTTTGCCTCACTCGCAATAACATCTGCTAACCAAAAAAACAAAAAACATCTGCTAACCATGTGTATGTGACCAATACAATTTTAGTTGATTTGTATGAACAGACACAGACATACACATATGCACACACACCGCCCATATACTAGGTAAAGCCCATGTTCACAGCAAGGCCTCGACTAAGACAGACTCCCCATTAGGAACAATCCATTTCAGCTTCAGCCAGCGTTTGCAATTAAGCTTCATGCCGGCTGCTGCGTTGTCACAAACTCACGCGTTGCCTTTCCTTCGAATGAATCACCTGTACAGTTTAATTATTTAGCCCTTCTCATCCTCTTCAATCCTCCAGCACCACCACCACTACAGTACTTCTACCACCTCATTATCAAACTAGGGCAATTTCCCCCCAGCAAGCCCATCTCTTCTGCATGTCTGCTTTAAACAAGAGTGATGATGGCCAATAAAAACGGGAGAGAGGAGCCGTAGAAATTATTGGGGATAAATGAAACGTTTGGGAATCTAAACAGGAAAGGACGGCTACGACCGATGGGGGCAATCAAATGACATGGCTGACAGTGGTAAGCTCTTGGATACTGAATATATTGTGGAGTAGTAGGTGTTGTTTATTTTTCCTTTATTTAATTAGGGCAAGTCAATTAAGAACAAATTCTTATTTCCAACAACAGCCTAGGAACAGTGGGTTAACAGCCTTGCTCAGGGGCAGAACGACAGACTTTTACCTTGTCAGTTCAGGGATTTGATCTAGCAACCTTTCGGTTACTGGCCCAACGCTCTAACCACTAGGCTACCTGCCACCCCGTTTATGTATGGTTTTCATATGCTGATTTAAAAGGAATTGCATAGAGGTTAGAGCTAAACACTAAATTGTTGAAAGGTTGGAATTGTGTTTTTAACTTATGGATATCACTTGGGCAGAGCCTGTTTTTCTGTTAATATTATATTTTTTAAGATCGATTTTTTTATTAGATAGTCCACCCACCTGATTTGTATATCAATGTTACGTACAGTAAGTCCACCGGAATACAATGCTGTTTGAGAATGCATGTGTTAATGTATTCTGTGTCATGTACTGTATGCTGTTCCTCCAGAGGTGGAAGAGAGGCAGGAGGATGGGGTACAGACCATCAGTCTCTCGTCAGACCCAGCTGCTCATAGAATATAAATTAAAACGTTGTAGGATGGACCGGGGTCTGTGAGCTCTATCACTAATAAGGCTTTCCTGGTCGATAAATGACCCCATGCAGCAAATTAAACCGTAAATTTAGTTAGTGACGGTAAATATTTAGAGTATGAGGGACCTGAGTTAATGAATGTGCTTGGTTAGCATGGCAGAGTGGGGTCGGGGGTGAATTGATATGTAAATCTTATCAACATTAATGCACCCAGAGCTTTGTACCATGTACCTAACCTACCAACATACTGTACCTAATTTACAATAAGGTGCAGTAGTGTATACTTTGAGTCCTCTCAAAAAAAATGCAGTCTCGACCTGACAGCTCATTCAACATATCTTTGACATTTCTCTTATGCCCCGTCTTATTAAAAGCAGCTAGATGTTTTATGTTTACGATGGAGCCATCGGTAGCACCCTGTAAGACCTGTTATCAAAAAAGCCGTTGCATGCCTCGGCTCAAACCATAATGTATGGCTGGCTAGAGAGCATGACTCACAGGCAGTATCTTATTAACCACACATTGCCCATTCTGATATGAGTGGCACAGTCTAACAAAACCGCCTAGAAGGCCCGTATCAAATGCCTTTTAAGTGCATGTGTATGATGTGGTTTGAAGCATTGTGCAATTAAATAATCAGAGCTTGTTCTAACAAGGAGAGGTGACTGTCAAAGTCATTTAGAAGTGCTATGCCTGTTAGGAAAAACCTTGTAATTAGTGCCAAGATATTCAGCGTTTTATGCAATGACATTGAGTGGTTTTATTTTCTACACCACAAGAGCATTTAAGGACAGTCAATACAGATGCTCTTTGATTTTTTGAATAATCTTACTCACTTGCTCCCCTTATTTGTGATACCATAACATTATCTTATTGTGGTTGTATTAATATGATGGCCCCATTGTAATTCCTCTTTCCCTCTTCCTAGGACTGCTCATCCTTTCGCTCTCTGGGATGAAATCAAATCCTTTATTTGGGAATGTCGGGAATGGCGCAGATTCCATTATGGAATGATCATCATGCTGAAAGCAGCTTCTCCCTGACCGCTGCTACTCAAGCCCTTCTGTGAGGTACTATCCCTGACAGCCGTGGTCTGGAGGATCTGATTGAGAGCATCTGTCCCCGTGCGGGTCCTGGTTTTCTTCTGTGGAATTTTTCACGAGGTCTTTTAGTATTCCTATAAATATCTCTCTCTCTGTCTCTCTGTCTTCCTCTCTCTCTCTGTCTCTCTCTCTGTCTCTCTCTCTCTCTCTCTCTCTCTCTGTCTCTCTCTCTCTCTCTCTCTCTCTCTCTCTCTCTCTCTGTCCCTCTCTCTGTCTCTCTCTCTGTCTCTCTCTCTGTCTCTGTCCCTCTGTCTCTCTGTCTCTCTCTCTCTGTCTCTCTCTCTGTCTCGCTCTCTCTCTGTCTCTCTCTCTCTCTGTCTCTCTCTCTGTCTCTCTCTCTCTCTCTCACTCTCTCTGTCTCTCTCTCTCTCTCTCTCTCTCTCTCTGTCTCTCTCTGTCTCTCTCTCGCTCTCTCTCTCTGTCTCTCTCTCTGTCTCTGTCTCTGTGTGTGTGTGTGCATAGTGTAAGTCCTACGTCTTTAGGCCTAAGCCCTCGTGGGCAGCCATAAGTAACGTCTGGGTTTAGCACGTTGCTGGGGATGGTTGGGGCGGAACCACAGCTTAATTAACCCAGCACTTGAAGGTCCGTCTACAGCCTAGACCCACGGCCAACTAACAGGTTTACTGTGGGGCTATGGGCCGGGCAAATTACCCCAACTCACTCATCTTCTCTCTCTGTCTCCATCTGTCTATTGGTTGTCTGTCTGCCAGTCTGTATCTCTTTGCCTCTATACCTCTAATTGTTCCTGTTCTTCCCCTTCTCTTTGCCTCTCACTGTCTTTTCATTTATTTTCTCTGTCTTTTCCACAATTGTCTTTCTCTTTGTCTGTATTTTCTCTGTCCTGATGTCTTCTAATGCTGTATATGCCATTTAGCAGACACTTTTATCCAAAGCAACTTACAGTCATGCGTGCATATGTAACAGGTGTAAAATATACTTTATGTATTTCACCGAAAATCCCTCATATTTATTTGAACTTATTATTTTAAGGTTATTTTGAGATGTATTACATTCCTTTCAAGAGTGAACTGTTTTACTGTATTTATTTTCTAAATTGTGTTAATGCTGTGATGTTGTCACGTTCTGACCATAGTTCTTTTGTGTTTTCTTTGTTTTAGTGTTGGTCAGGATGTGAGCTGAGTGGGCATTCTATGTTGTATGTCTAGTTCGTCTATTTCTTTGTTTGGCCTGACATGGTTCTCAATCAGAGGCAGGTGTTAGTCATTGTCTCTGATTGGGAACCATATATAGGTAGCCTGTTTTGTGTTGGGTTTTGTGGGTGGTTGTCTTCTGTCTTTGTGTCTATGCACCAGATAGGACTGTTTCGGTTTTCACATTTGTTGTTTTGTAATTCGTAGTGTTCTCGTTTATTGTCCTTATTAAACATGTTGAACACTAACCACGCTGCATTTTGGTCCTCCTCTCCTTCAACGGAAGAAAACCTCTACAGAACCACCCACCACAATAGGACCAAGCAGCGTGGTAACAGGACGTTTTGAACGGCAAGGGTTGCTACACATGGGAGGAGATCCTGGCTGGAAGGGATAGCCTCCCACTGGAACAGGTGGAGGCAGATAGGAGGGCAGAGGCAGCCGGAGAGAGCAGCCAGCGATATGAGGGAACACGGCTGGCAAGGAAGCCTGAGAGGCAGCCCCAAAAATTTCTTGGGGGGAGGCACAGGGAGAGTGTGGCAGAGTCAAGAGACAGACCTGAGCCAAGTTGGTCACTCGTCCTGAGGTGCGTGCTAGCCGTCGGGTTAAGACTGTGCCAACCTCACGCACCAGGCCTCCTGTGCACCTCCCTAGCCCTGCACGTCCTGTGGCAGCTCAGTGCTACCGTGCTCCTAGCCGTGCTAACCGTGGCGGGCATTGTACTGGTACAGGTCCCCAGTACGCGTGCTTAGCCCGGTGCGCTACATCCCAGCTCCCCACATCTGCCAAGCTAGGATGAAGATCCAGCCAGGGCGGATGGTGCCAGCCCTGCTCTCAAGATCTCCAGTACGCCTTTACGGTCCGGTCCATCCAGTGCCACCTCCACACACCAGCCCTCCGGTGGCAGCCCCCCACACTAGGCTGTCTCTCCGTCTCATCCCCCTCAGTCCTGCCCCTCAGTCCTGAGCTGCCCCTCAGTCCTGAGCTGCCCCTCAGTCCTGAGCTACCCCTCAGTCCGGAGCTGCCCCTCAGTCCGGAGGAGTTTGTTTAGTCCAGTGGGGCCCTTTAGTAGGGTTGCCAGTCCAAGGTCGGTGGCGAGGGTCGCCGTTCCTAGGAGGACACTAAAGCGGACAAAGACTATGGTGGAGTGGGGTCCACGTCCTGCACCAGAGCTGCCACCGTGGACAAATGCCCACCCAGACCCTCCCCTATAAGTTCAGGTTTTGCGGCCGGAGTCCGCACCTAGGGGGGGCGGGGGGGGTACTGTCACGTTCTGACCATAGTTCTTTTGTCTTTTCTTTGTTTTAGTGTTGGTCAGGACGTGAGCTGAGTGGGCATTCTATGTTGTATGTCTAGTTTGTCTATTTCTATGTTTGGCCTGATATGGTTCTCAATCAGAGGCAGGTGTTAGTCATTGTTTCTGATTGGGAACCATATTTAGGTAGCCTGTTTTGTGTTGGGTTGTACTGTTCTCGTTTATTGTCCATGTTGTTGAACACTAACCACGCTGCATTTTGGTCCTCCTCTCCTTCAACGGAAGAAAACCGTTAAAGGTGTCATCAACAGGAGCCATGCTTTTACTTGTCAGTTTGCTCAGTGTGATGAGGAGAGTGTTATGTATGCTCTGGTCTTTTGAATGCAAATGTTCGCAAATGCACAAGAAAAGACAAGCAAAAGTTATATTGTCACTGATTTAGTGTTGCATTACTGTTTATAGGAATATATGTTAATGTGAATGGGGATAATGCTCGAGTGAAACTTTGCAAGGCTAGCCCAGCTACATTTAGCTTTGTTGCGGAAGAGTGTCTCTTTCACAGGTGCAGACATCGTGATGATTTTCTCACAGGCATTCTGCATTGTCTTTTATCAGGCAAATATACTTGTTTTGGAGTCCAGACGGCAGCATTAACTTTTGCCTTGAATTTGTATCCATTCCATGCAGCCATTAAAACTTCTCATGACTCTCAAACCCACATGCGGGAGCGTAACGTAGCCTCAAACTAATTAGCATAACGCAGCAGACATATATCTTCCTAGAAAATCTTCCTATTCATGAAAATCACAAATGAAATATATTGAGACACAGCTTAGCCTTTTGTTAATCACACTGTCATCTCAGATTTTCAAAATATGCTTTACAGCAAACTCTAGACAAGCATTTGTGTAAGTTTATCATGGCATAATGCTATGGCTAGGCTCTGCTACCAGCAGGCAACAAGAAAAGCAATCAAATTAAATCATTTACCTTTGAAGAACTTCGGATGTTTTCACTCAGGAGACTCCCAGTTAGATAGCAAATGTTCCTTTTTTCCATAAAGATTATTTTTGTAGGCGAAATAGCTCTGTTTGTTCTTCACGTTTGGCTGAGAAATTTACTGGAAAATGCAGTCACTACAACACCAAACTTTTTTTCAAAATTAGCTCCTTAATATCGACAGAAACATGGCAAACGTTGTTTAGAATCCATCACATATCTATTCGATAAAATATCCGTTGGGACAATTGGTTTCTCATACGTGTACAACTACAAATACTTAGGTGTCTGGTTAGACTGTAAGCTCTCCTTCCAGACCCATATCAAACATCTCCAATCCAAAGTTAAATCTAGAATTGGGTTCCTATTTCGCAACAAAGCATCCTTCACTCATGCTGCCAAACATACCCTTGTAAAACTGACCATCCTACCAATCCTCGACTTCAGCGATGTCATTTACAAAATAGCCTCCAATACCCTACTCAACAAATTGGGATGCAGTCTATCACAGTGCAATCCGTTTTGTCACCAAAGCCCCATATACCACCCACCACTGCGACCTGTACGCTCTCGTTGGCTGGCCCTCGCTTCACAGTCATCGCCAAACCCACTGGCACCATGTCATCTACAAGACCCTGCTAGGTAAAGTCCCCCCTTATCTCAGCTCGCTGGTCACCATAGCATCTCCCACTTGTAGCACACGCTCCAGCAGGTATATCTCTCTAGTCACCCCCAAAACCAATTATTTCTTTGGCCGCCTCTCCTTCCAGTTCTCTGCTGCCAATAACTGGAACGAACTACAACAATCTCTGAAACTGGAAACACTTATCTCCCTCACTAGCTTTAAGCACCAACTGTCAGAGCAGCTCACAGATTACTGCACCTGTACATAGCCCACCTATAATTTAGCCCAAACAACTACCTTTTTCCCTACTGTATTTAATTAATTAATTTATTTATTTTGCTCCATTGCACCCCATTATTTTTATTTCTACTTTGCACATTCTTCCACTGCAAATCTACCATTCCAGTGTTTTACTTGCTATATTGTATTTACTTTGCCACCATGGCCTTTTTTTGCCTTTACCTCCCTTATCTCACCTCATTTGCTCACATCGTATATAGACTTGTTTATACTGTATTATTGACTGTATGTTTGTTTTACTCCATGTGTAACTCTGTGTTGTTGTATCCGTCGAACTGCTTTACTTTAACTTGGCCAGGTCGCAATTGTAAATGAGAACTTGTTCTCAACTTGCCTACCTGGCTAAATAAAGGTGACATAAAAATAAAAATAAATAAATTAGAAGCGATTGGAAAAATGGCTACTAAGATTTTCTGCGGGAGCCGTCATGTGACCACTTACTAAATGTGGTCCCTTACGGCTATTCTTCAACATAAATGCGTAAAAAGACGTCACAATGCTGTAGACACCTTGGGGAATACGTAGAAAACGTCAGCTCATTCGTAGCTCATTCACAGCTATATAAGGAGTCATTGGCATGAGGCGGTTTCAAAAAATGTGTCTCTTCCTGATTGGATTTTTATCTGGGTTTCGCCTGTAACATCAGTTCTGTTGCACTCACAGACAATATCTTTGCAGTTTTGGAAACGTCAGAGTGTTTTCTATCCAAAGCTGTCAATTATATGCATAGTCGAGCATCTTTTCGTGACAAAATATCTTGTTTAAAATGGAAACGTTTTTTATCCAAAAATGAAAATACTGCCCCTAGAGTCGCAACAGGTTTTAAAAGAGAGACAACTGGCAGAATTGTGTCCAGAGCCTTATCTTCCAACTCCACCTTACCAGAACACAACGCAGAAAGGTACCGGTACAGAGCAGGTTACACATACATTTTATGTATGGTTGGTTCCGGCAATCGAAGCCACTTACCTGGTGTTACAAGTGTCATGCTCTACCAACTGAACTACAAAGGACCAACCCATTCTCTCTTCATGATGAGCACAACATTCATCAAAGTTATCGCCACTCCCCCTTACAGCCTCTACCACTACTACTCATTCCTCTAATCTCCTCTCTGGCATGGTGATGTGTGTGAGTGTGCTTTATCTACTGCTGTAGTTACTATGAATATCTGTGGTGGGCCAGCTAACGCCAGGAAAGATAACGACGTGTGTGTGAAAATTTCACTCAAGTGCCGTACGATACTCCAAAGATAATCCATCTCTGAGGAGCGAGACATCGGCGGGAGCAGGACGGAGAGTTTGGGGATTGAGTGGCTCGGTAATCTCTCTGTATCTCCAACCTCGACGTGACCCACTCTTTCCTCGCCACTTATTGCAGATGGGTGGATGTGATAAGAACGGGTAAACACACTTGGGCCGCATGTTTTCCAGTACACGTGTTTGCTTCTCAAATCATTCCCTGGTGCCTCCACAGCTACTTTACAAATAATGTCCCCCATGTGTTAGGGCTCCAGGGCTGTGCGGGACTGGGGGACTGGGCTCAGTGCCCAGTCTCAAACCCTGTCAGGACGGCAGTAAATTTCCCCTTGTTTTCAGCCATTGTAATTTAGGGTCCAGATGTGCAGGAGACTGAGGACAGAGTCAGATAAACAGCTCGTTACATATTTATTTTCCATACATATTACACTACATGGATTTCCGTTCTCTCCACCACCCCAGGGCTACACAACAAATTAAAAAAAGAGGTTTAGTGGATATGCAACTTTTGTGTATTGAGATTCAGGGAATGTAACATTTATCTGAATTAGGAAACATTGAATGTAGAATTAGATGAATAGACTCAAAATATCACCCATACCCAGGGCCCCTCTGCTTACTAAGCAGAACATCCACCCCACAGGTATAACCATCATGCATTATAGCACTTATGCCATAATGAGTAGCTCCAATAGAAGAGTGTCACTCATCTATAATACATGCTGTTGCATCTGCTAGAGTTACCTGGATCACTCTTCATCCACAACACCTTCCACAGCACCTTCCACAGTACCATCCACAGAGAACAGTGACTGAAAAACAGTTGGCTGTGTAAGGCCATATGATGCTGCATTCTCATGGAGGCTTGAGGCTGTCCTAAAATTGGCAGCGTACCTCCGACCACAGTGACTGTTGGATGAGCGGGTCTGTACTAATTAGAAATATAATGGGAGATGAAGGGACACTGTTGGATGGGGTGGGAGGGCTGATGAATACGTGTGGATGGGAGATCTGCTTCAATTTGCCCAATAGTTTTCTGTGGAGGGATAGCATACTGTGTGCTGTACAGTATGGGCTTTGTGTGGTAAGATACAGTTTATCTGTGTGGTGGACAGAGACCACAGGTCATACAAGGACAGAGTTAGTGAAATGTGGAATATGTTTATGGTCATGAATGGTGAGCTGAACATATAGATGCTATGATATTTTTCAACATATAGTTGAAGTCAGAAGTTTATGTACACTTAGGTTGGAGTCATTAAAACTCCACAAATTTCTTGTTAACAAACTATAGTTTTGTTAAGTCTGTTAGGGCATCTACTTTGTGCATGACACACGTAATTTTTCCAACAATTGTTTCCAGACAGATTATTTCACTTATAATTCACTGTATCACAATTCCAGTGGGTCAGAGGTTTACATTCACTAAGTTGACTGTGCCTTTAAACAGCTTGGAAATTTCCAGAAAATGATGTCATGGCTTTAGAAGCTTCTCATAGGCTAATTGACATAATTTGAGTCAATTGGAGGTGGATGTGGATGTATTTCAAGGCCTACCTTCAAACTCAGTGCCTCTTCGCTTGACATCATGGGATAATCAAAAGATATCAGCCAGGACCTCAGAAAATAATTGTAGACCTCCACCAGTCTGGTTCATCCTTGGCAGCAATTTTCAAATGCCTGAAGGTACGACGTTCATCTGTACAAACAATAGTACACACATATAAACACCATAGGACCACGCAGCCGTCAGGTAGAAGACATGTTCTGTCTCCTAGAGATGAACGTTCTTTGGTGTGAAAAGTGCAAATCAATCCCAGAGCAACAGCAAAGGACCTTGTGAAGATGCTGGAGAAAACAGGTACAAAGTATCTATATCTACAGTAAAATGAGCATTTGCACATGGGGACAAAGATCATACTTTTTGGAGAAATGTCCTCTGGTCATAATGACCATCGTTATGTTTGCAGGAAAATGGGGGAGGTTTGCAAGCCGAAGAACACCATCCCAACCTTGAAGCACAGGGGTGCCATGTTGTGGGGGTGCTTTGGTGCAGGAGGGACTGGTACACTTCACAAAACAGATGGCATCATGAGGGTGGAAAATATGTGGATATATTGAAGTAACATCTCAAGACATCAGTCAGGAAGTTAAAACTTGGTCGCAAATGGGTCTTCCAAATGGACAATGACCCCAAGCGTACTTCCAAAGTTGTGGCAAAATGGCTTAATGACAACAATGTCAAGGTATTGGAGTGGCCATCACAAAGCCCTGACCTCAATCCTATAGACAATTTGTGGGCAGAATTGAAAAAGCGTGTGCGAGCAAGGAGGCCTACAAACCTGACTCAGTTACACCAGTTCTGTCAGGAGGAATGGGCCAAAATTCACCCAACTTATTGTGGGAAGCTTGTGGAGGGCAACCAAAAACATTTGACCCAAGTTAAAAAATGTAAAGGCAATGCTACCAAATACTAATTGAGTGTATGTACACTTCTGAACCACTGGGAATGTGATGAAAGAAATAAAAGCTGAAATAAATCATTCTCTCTGCTATTATTCTGACATTTCACATTCTTAAAATGAAGTGGTGATCCTAACTGACCTATAAGACATATTTTAGTAAGATGAAATGTCAGGAATTGTGAAAACTGAGTTTAAATGTTTTTGGCTAAGGTGTATGTAAATTTCCGACTTCAACTGTACAGTAGCAGGGATTCAAATTTTTCTAAATTCCATTTACCTGCTCAATTGGTTGGGGAAAAATGCTAATTTATATGCAAATGATTAATTCCCTCACTGTAGTGTCTGCATTATGATACAGCATACTATATGCCAACACAACCCATAACAGGTAACATAACACATGACCCCTATCATCATTCACAATACAACAGTCTACTGTGTATGTTGATCCAGGCTCTTTTCTCTGTGTGCAGTGAGGCATGGCCCATGCCAGGCCCAGGCAAAATGAGCACATACCAGCGTGCCATGATTTGGCCCCCCTGCCTCTCTCTCATTTCATTTGATCCTGTGGTGCTGCCAGTCTCAGCCCGCGTTCCCAGAGACACACTCACCAGATTAATGCCCCTTAATTAACAGTACAAAGTGACTAATTGGGGAGCATGTCAGAGGTATGTGTATAATTTGCACATCAGTAATGATAAGTTTGGGGAGATCCCCAGTGTCAGAACATATTTAACTGCAACAGTGAATTATAGATACTGGTTGTTAATACCACGGTAATTATACAAACATAGAGAGGGCACACACACACACAAACATGCATAGACATACACACACACACACACACACACACACTGAAAGGGTTGCTATACCTGTGTTTTACATATCACCTCTAAGCTAAAAATATCAGCTAAGTTCTGTGTTTGCTTAAACATTCCACAGTCTAAACTGCAATTAACAGCAGCGCTTAACCACACACCTGATTTTGTCCTTTTCTTCCCAACCTAATATTAATAAACCAACCAAATAGTCATTAACCAGTGCAGGGCCAAACAAGTTAAAAACATGAACCAATCATTAAATGACAGTTATTAGTTATTAGTGATTTTGTTCTTGTCAGTAGAAACCAGTTACCCAGTATGTGTAATTCCTAGCTACCATTAGAGAAGCAGTGAAGATTAAGTTATGGTTAACCACAAAACATGGAAACATGCAGGTGTTCAGAGACAGTCAACCATAGGCCTATCAATACCAGGCCAAACCTAAGGCTGTATGTCTGTGTGTGTGCGGGTGTGCATACCTCTTAGTGTATATGTGTGGGTGTGCATACCTCTTAGTGTATGTGTGGGTGTGCATACCTCTTAGTGTATATGTGTGGGTGTGCATACCTCTTAGTGTATATGTGTGGGTGTGCATACCTCTTAGTGTATGTGTGGGTGTGCATACCTCTTAGTGCATATGTGTGGGTGTGCATACCTCTTAGTGTATATGTGTGGGTGTGCATACCTCTTAGTGTATATGTGTGGGTGTGCATACCTCTTAGTGCATATGTGTGGGTGTGCATACCTCTTAGTGTATGTGTGGGTGTGCATACCTCTTAGTGCATATGTGTGGGTGTGCATACCTCTTAGTGTATATGTGTGGGTGTGCATACCTCTTAGTGTATGTGTGGGTGTGCATACCTCTTAGTGCATATGTGTGGGTGTGCATACCTCTTAGTGTATATGTGTGGGTGTGCATACCTCTTAGTGTATATGTGTGGGTGTGCATACCTCTTAGTGCATATGTGTGGGTGTGCATACCTCTTAGTGTATATGTGTGGGTGTGCATACCTTTTAGTGTATATGTGTGGGTGTGCATACCTCTTAGTGTATATGTGTGGGAGTGCATACACATCTGTTTGTGTGTGTTTGTGTGTGCATGAATCTGTGCCCTGTAAAGATGGCTGCTGTATGGGCCATCGCCAGACAGTCTGTGGCCACACAGAGAGAAGCAGCAGGGGCCGTCTCTTCCCCTAGTTTACAGCCCTCTGTGGAAGGAGGCTCATTCTCTCCCCTGACTGTCTGCTCCTGCTGCTGCTGGCTGCACTCTTTATTTTGCTGCTTATGCTACGGACGCTAATATTAGATCAACCTGGACTACTGCTCGATAGAAAATGCTTTATGCTCGTTAAAATAATTGCTCTCAGTTTTCCAACCCATAAAATTGCCTTTGTAATTTGGTGAGGAATGCATCTTCTGAGACAATCACTCTCAGGCCGGAGCGATGGCAACAGTTTTAATTAGTGGCATCGGATTTCCACTGAAATGAATCCTGGGTTCTGCGCATAGCGGTAATTGTTGGATAATAGTCTTATTAATTCTGCCACACTAAAGGGGGTGAACAACAGCTCCACACCCCTCGCACCTCTTCGGGGGTAATTTGGGCATTCCGACTTAATGGAATTCCGATCCAATGAATACGTGGCTACTCATTTTATGCAAGTACTCTCTCTCCAAAGGATGGAAACATGGGCAACTGCCGGGAGCATCCCGCTGTTCAGCTCACAAAGGCCGGGGCTCCCTTAGTCCCGCTGAAGAATTCCGGAGTGCCACGGGGCTGCCGGCCCACGCTGGTCACCGCGGTGGGCTTTCACAGGAGCGGACCTCGCTGCTGTAATCCCATAATCCTGCTGCACGGGGGTCGGGGGGGAGGGAGAGTGGGGGAAAGAGCTTTAATTAAGATCTGGAGTGGTGGAGGTGAGGGGGAGAAAGGAGAAGTGTGGGGGTGAGAAGGGGGAACCATGTCAGGTTGACTTTGCGAGGTGGAGTGAGAGGGCTACTTGTTCAGGGCAGGGTCAGCCCCACATTACTCCTGCTCCTTCATTGTTCCTTTATATTCAGAGAGCCTCTTACATTCAAGCCTCTACGTGGTCTGTGGTCAGAAACAGCAGTGTGTGTCTCAATGTTTTCCCCAAACCAGCTGTATCACAAAATAGGTCTCATGCTTATGTATTTTACAAACACGTTCAACATGTACATTTGTCTAAAGTGGATTCAATTTAAAGTACTTACATGTTAATAGCAGTTCACATGCTTTCTTCAATGCTGTGAGTAAAATAAACAATATTGTTCTAGCCAATGTAGTTGGGATTGAGTTCCCTTAGGCGATCATGTAATTTCATTGTTGACCGCATGGGGCCACTGTCCTGTGTCGATGTGTGTTGTTCGTTTAATATGCTTAACCCTGTAGAAGAGGAATGGTTTACGTTCCAAAATGGTGAAAGTCACACAGTGGAGCTTCAGATGTTGTCAAACTCCATTCATCTTGCCATCATTTTGTAAAAGCATTGTCTGTATGTAAAATTAATCATAACACGTTTGGCATTCAATTCATGATTTGTAAATAAGAATTTGTTTTTAACTGACTTCATGATGATATTTTGTACGGATGATCGTTTTAATGAGATTTCTGAATCTCCACATGGATACCTGTTCAGTGCATTTGACGTTGTCATGTTTTTGGGGAATTATTTACATCTGATTTAATGCATAATGCTGCATATTTCTGTGTTTATGAACATGTGAGAATTAAGCCTAGCTAGCATACAATAAGTCCTACTCATTGTTATTTTCTTTCTATATTTCAGTTTGAGTCATTTCAGTCACAATTACTGTATCTACGAAGTGGCGGCAATAGATGATCCTTCAACACTACAGCAGCTGTACCGGGTTTCTCTATCTGCTAAGCTTAAGAAGGGGACTCTTTTGCGAGGGGCAGAATAAATATGGTAACTATGTATAAATCGACCATTCTATTTGAATTGTCCTAATGTGCAATGGTAGTAAAAAAGCATAATACTAATGCTGTGCTGTAGAACCTGGTCTAAAATGTAATGTTACAGGGCCAACTCTCACTCGGTCTCTCCGTAATGAAATGACATCACTTCAGTACAAATCCCTTTACTTCCCCCACCTGGCCCCTCTCCCTCAGTGGGATTTCATTTCCTGCAGTTAGCCTGCATTATTGCCTCCTCTCCGGGGCTATTGATTTTACTGAATATGGTTATTACAATGCAAAAGCCTGCTAGCTCTCCAACCATTCATTCTACAGCATATCACAGCAACCAATACCTCTCAGATCTGCATTAAGTTTAGCTGGAAAACATTAATTTCTGTTTAGACGATCAATATTGCTTACAGACTAATTGGAATATTATTAATCTAATATGATTGTAACATTTTGTGTAATATGGATGTTCTACTCTTAGGAAAGTAGGGGAAATAGCTAAACAATTGTTTGAATATCGGGATATCGGCTGTGTGTGTGTGTGTGTGTGTGTGTGTGTGTGTGTGTGTGTGTGTGTGTGTGTGTGTGTGTGTGTGTGCGTGTGCGTGCATGGGCGTGCACATCCTGCGTCTATATTTTAACCAATGTGTGTAAATAGGATTTGCACTTATATATTATCTTCTGTAATGCAGCGATAGTTATGGACCCAATGAGAGTCCAATTATTTGTCCTTCAGGTTACTCCAGCTCCCTTCCGCCCCATGCCCAGCTGAGAGTTTGTCAGGGCAGGGCGAAGGTAGGGCAGGATACTAAGGGGCCTCCAGGGCCAGGAAGCAGGAAGCAACTGGGTTCTTCTTGGGGTCCTCCTGGAGCCGGCAGATACGCCCGGCCTGCTTTAATCCAATCACACACTGACAGCAGGGCGGCCTCAGCTCTGCCTGATGGATATTGCTCATGTCAACACCGTGCCACAGATCCCAGACTCTCCTATCAGGAGCATGACCTTGCCCTCTGTTTGTGTGTATGTGCGTGTGATGTGTGTTCGTGTATGTATGTACAGTATGTATGTATGTATGTATGTATGTGTGTACATGTTTCTTTGTGTCTAGTATGTGTGTGGAGGGAATAGATCTGAGTGTGGCCCCTCTGATGACTTACTTCAGTTTCATAATGTTGGCTTTGTGTGGCATGGTCCACATTGACTTGATGACAGATAGCATCCCCCTCACATCTATCTGTTTTGCCCTACACACAGATTTATCGAGCAGGGGCTTCACTTCGAGCACTTCCTCAGAGGTTTCCACCACGCCTGGTGCCCTTTTGAGTATGATCTTGACCTTTGATCTTGTCCCCTTTGAGTATGGTGATCTTGACTTGTGTCATTTATTAGCTCCTTTATACATTAATACAGCTGTTGACTTCTGTGAGAGTACCAGGGCAATGTCACCACCGACCACATGACATGACACAACAGGTAACACATTAACTCTCCATGGACTGGATCCATCAGATTATTGTGACACAGTTCATACTGACAAAAACAGGTTATCACACAGGAAAAGTCCAATTCTAAAGTAATTTGTACATAGCAACATAACAAACTGTATAGGCAAAAATATACTGTAGATAATCAGACTACTCTTATATCACCTCTCACAGATTCATATGGGGTGGCAGGTAGCCTAGTAGTTAGAGTGTTGGACTAGTAACCGAAAGGTTGCGAGATCAAATCCCTGAGCTGACAAGGTAAAAGTTTGTCCTTCTGCCCCTGAACAAGGCAGTTAACCCACTGTTCTTAGGCCATCATTGGAAAATAAGAATTTGTTCTTAACTGACTTGCCTAGTTAAATAAAGTTAAAAAGAAAACATCAGTCAGGTTGTCAAAGGGGAGACCATATGTAGTGCCTGTATGTTATCATAAACTGACATATAGAGATCATATGTCATCCACACAATGGTATCCTCACTGTAAGTGCAGATTGATCAAATGAAAAGTTCCTTTCCCTAACTACCCTCATCAGATCCGATGAATCTATCTCCACAGACACAGTTACATCAGGCGTGACAAGAAGCACACTCTCTCCCAGTTATATGTCAGAGGATAACTGTGAGCCCAGGGTGTTCCCTGGAGTTGTCCTTTGCTCTGCATTGGGAACCTTTGAGATGTCATTAGATTTTATCGCCCTGTAAAAGAATGCTGTTAGGGCCAGCCGTGCGCATCATGTGATTACAGCATGGTATTCTGAAGGGGCAATAAGAGAGAGGCATCTCTGGTCAGAGAAGAGGCAGGGATCTGGAATAAAGTGGCTTGGTTGTATTTCAGTGGCATAAAGAACACATAAGAGTTATGGCAGTAAACCTTCAGTTTCACTATGAGCTGCAGGTACAGTATCACAGCTAATCTGAGGCAGTCTGAGTGGGACTTTAATCTGAGATTTTATGTCTAGCAGTTCAGCACCTACATTACTACACCAGGAGGTTTCTGCTGTTAATAAACAAAGGATGTTATATTGTGTTTGTCATGTGCTAGGTTAACATCGATATTCAATAGTGTTATGAGTAGCTTTCATGGCCAAGCTACAGTAGAGGCTCCAATGGGAAATGGTAGGCCTGCAAATGATTTCACCAACATGCATTAAATCAGAGATCTAGAGTTATTCTCTGGCCTCCGTGAGAGGAAGAAGAGGATTCACAGAAAAAACCCAATAATTAGCTAAGCTGATGTAAGGCTGATGGTAAAACTAAACTACATTACATTTACCACTCATTCTAAAGGCTCACAAACCACAGCTAAACGGATAAAAGCAGGGCCTTAGAATGAAACAGAAATACATTTAGTATCCTTCTGAGCGCTGAATACAGAAACTCAAAGCGAACGGGTTGTAAATGAAGAGATTCATTAATTACGCCGACTGTGAAGCTAGGTAGTATCAGTTGATAAGAGCAGGTTGAACACTAGATGATTCCCCAGTGCCCAGGCGGGATTACTCCCCTAATCTCTTCTGTCACATCCAGTGATGGCCCAAATCTCCCCTCGCTCTGAGGGACTTTCAACCTGTCAATTCAAATGAGCGGGGTCTTAACCAACACCTCTCTCCCACTCGCAGAGCGCTCACATGCACCGAATCTTGTTTAACATGGGCCATGTAGCGTCTGCTAGCGGTATGCATGCTAAAGCCAGGAGATCAGAGACTCAGCCTGTGAGCATGTGTGTGTGTGCATGTTTTTGTCCCGTGTGTACTGTAAGTTCAACTTTACAAACTACTAAAAGGGCTTGATGAGACTGATCACCATCAACCCACAAACATATTTATGGACATTACAGCATAGTAACTGCATTCTTCCTTATGACTCAAAGATACATTATCAGTTTCACCGGAATATCCCTGTAAATGACTCGTGCTGAAGAAACTACACAGAGTTGACATAACACGTACAGTAGACATACCCATAACTGGGAAGTGTTTTGAAAGCCCAGCCCATGATTCCATAGGATATAAAAGTACTGACAAAGTGTTGCTCTTTAATCTGCAGGTAGGGTTAAGGGTCTGAGGGTAGGAACACTGCATCTCTTATCATTATCATAAATCATAGTATTTAGTCATTCAATATCACGCTGTCCCCCAGGACCATAGTCTGTTGACAGGAGCGCTGTAGCTTTACATAGCACCTCCAAATCCATACCGAATGCATTTTTTAATAGGTAAATAAATGCAACATGCATGCTAACAGGCGACTGTAGTGGTGCTCCTGAATGCTTGAATATCATTCTGAACATGATGTGCCCGTTATGGATTTTGCATCAATGTGTGTTTCCAAGGTGATTTATAATAAGCAAAGCGTCCAGTCTTTTGATGAAGCATCACGGATACTCTTGAACTGACATATTACTTCATCTAGCCCTGGTACAATGTCCAAAATCTTGACTCAAATGTGATGCCTTGTATATCTGTGAACCAAATAGAATGTGATCCAAATAGTTTTTTAAAACAAAAGGTTTTCACCTGACCATTTTGAAAGGATGAGAAATAACATTGTTTTAAATTGTAATGTATTTAAACATAATGTATTTAATTGCTTTTAAGAGTTTACAAATCAAGCAACATAGCAAATAAGAATACAAACAAAGTATAACATGACAAAATTCCCTTAACAAAACAGTGGTACAGTGCCTTGCGAAAGTATTCGGCCCCCTTGAACTTTGCGACCTTTTGCCACATTTCAGGCTTCAAACATAAAGATATAAAACTGTATTTTTTGTGAGGAATCAACAACAAGTGGGACTCAATCATGAAGTGGAATGACATTTATTGGATATTTCAAACTTTTTTAACAAATCAAAAACTGAAAAATTGGGCGTGCAAAATTATTCAGCCCCTTTACTTTCAGTGCAGCAAACTCTCTCCAGAAGTTCAGTGAGGATCTCTGAATGATCCAATGTTGACCTAAATGACTAATGATGATAAATACAATCCACCTGTGTATAATCAAGTCTCCGTATAAATGCACCTGCACTGTGATAGTCTCAGAGGTCCGTTAAAAGCGCAGAGAGCATCATGAAGAACAAGGAACACACCAGGCAGGTCCGAGATACTGTTGTGAAGAAGTTTAAAGCCGGATTTGGATACAAAAAGATTTCCCAAGCTTTAAACATCCCAAGGAGCATTGTGCAAGCGATAATATTGAAATGGAAGGAGTATCAGACTACTGCAAATCTACCAAGACCTGGTCGTCCCTCTAAACTTTCAGCTCATACAAGGAGAAGACTGATCAGAGATGCAGCCAAGAGGCCCATGATCACTCTGGATGAACTGCAGAGATCTACAGCTGAGGTGGGAGACTCTGTCCATAGGACAACAATCAGTCGTATATTGCACAAATCTGGCCTTTATGGAAGAGTGGCAAGAAGAAAGCCATTTCTTAAAGATACCCATAAAAAGTGTTGTTTAAAGTTTGCCACAAGCCACCTGGGAGACACACCAAACATGTGGAAGAAGGTGCTCTGGTCAGATGAAACCAAAATTGAACTTTTTGGCAACAATGCAAAACGTTATGTTTGGCGTAAAAGCAACACAGCTCATCACCCTGAACACATCATCCCCACTGTCAAACATGGTGGTGGCAGCATCATGGTTTGGGCCTGCTTTTCTTCAGCAGGGACAGGGAAGATGGTTAAAATTGATGGGAAGATGGATGGAGCCAAATACAGGACCATTCTGGAAGAAAACCTGATGGAGTCTGCAAAAGACCTGAGACTGGGACGGAGATTTGTCTTCCAACAAGACAATGATCCAAAACATAAAGCAAAATCTACAATGGAATGGTTCAAAAATAAACATATCCAGGTGTTAGAATGGCCAAGTCAAAGTCCAGACCTGAATCCAATTGAGAATCTGTGGAAAGAACTGAAAACTGCTGTTCACAAATGCTCTCCATCCAACCTCACTGAGCTCGAGCTGTTTTGCAAGGAGGAATGGGAAAAAATTTCAGTCTCTCGATGTGCAAAACTGATAGAGACATACCTCAAGCGACTTACAGCTGTAATCGCAGCAAAAGGTGGCGCTGCAAAGTATTAACTTAAGGGGGCTGAATAATTTTGCACGCCCAATTTTTCAGTTTTTGATTTGTTAAAAAAGTTTGAAATATCCAATAAATATCGTTCCACTTCATGATTGTGTCCCACTTGTTGTTGATTCTTCACAAAAAAATACAGTTTTATATCTTTATGTTTGAAGCCTGAAATGTGGCAAAAGGTCGCAAAGTTCAAGGGGGCCGAATACTTTCGCAAGGCACTGTATGTATAACAGATATCTCAGACACATTAGTAAAGCCAATGTATGTTTACAGTTCCTTAATTCTCTCATTTTAATCAATTGTACAACGGAGAAGGGCAGTGCTAGGTGTCAAATCCTGACAATGTCCAATCTCATATTTTGCAATATTGTCACTGTCACTTTATTGCATAAGAACTATGTAAATGATAGTGTAGAGATACATGTAAAAACAACGTAAGTACGTATGGTTGTCATCATTTAACAATAGTAAGTTGTTTCTGTTGGCTACAGATAATGATGTCTCACAGAAATCATCCTAAGAGCTACTTATTTCCCAACTATTTTCTGCTACAATAGTAAGTGACACTCGTCACACAAAAGAGTGACGGTCTCTCAAAAGGAATGGATGCCAGTCATGCAGGGCCCATACCGGCCAGAGGGACATATAGGAGTAGGGCTCCAGGTCAAGCATAAACCCTGGGTAGAAGGGCTCATTGAATGTGGTCTGGAATGTATACAGGTGTGGCACTCTGTCAGATGAGACTCTGTAGAAGGACAAAATGCTGGCCGGCCAGTCCAGATAGACCCCTACTCTTTTGGCGGGTTGGGTGTCTCCCTGGGGTTTAAGGGAGTTGTTGTGGGGGTGGGAGAGGTATATCAGCCTCTTCATTGTTGTGGCAGACCAGACAGAGTAACCAGGCCAAATGCTATATTCTCCAGAGCAGTTAAGACACCAGGATTTGTCATTGGATCCAAGTTTACAGAGATTGCTATGTCCTTTTCTGCTGATATCTTTTATATGTCACCCCAATCTTAGTCTCAATCCCATTCCATTGTACCTCCCAGTAACATCGCCCAGTCAGACCGTCTTTACACAGCACCTGTGGCCAGTGTTCAAACCTCTCTGGATGATCAGAATATTGTTGATTATTTTCCATCACCCTCACCTGTTCATTCCTCTCAGATGGAGAGAGGCGTCTGTGTGCTGTGTCTGGGTCCAGTGTGAGCTTGCAAGCATACTTCCTAAGTAGCCATGGTTTTACCCAGAACTCTTCATTATGGTCCACATCGAGTTTCTCCAGTCTACAGTGTGGATCCTCCAGTCTAGCTGAAAGAACCTTCAAACCTGATTCTGGGTGATTGAAGCTCAGGTCCAGCTCTCTCAGATGGGAGGGGTTGGACCTCAGAGCTGAAGCCAGATAATTACAGTCCTCCTCTATCACGCCACAGCCTTAGTATCTCTAGTTTACCGTTTGGATTTTGAAGACCAGCGGAGAACCATTTCACTCCTGTATCGTGCAGGTCATCGTGACTTAGGTCCAGTTTTCTCAGGAAAGAGGAGCTGATGCCAACACTTCATAACATTTCTTGGTCAGGGAACATCTGTATAGCCTTAGTGTCTCCAGTTTAGAGTGTGGACCTTTCAGTGAAGCAATGAGGATTGTCAATCTGTCATCATCATCATCATCACCATCATCATAATAATCATAATCATCATGATCATCATCAAACAGTTTAAAGTTCCTCAGATCAAGCTCTCTTAGTGGTGAGTCTGCAGATTGGATAACAGAACACAGCTTGTGTGTGGGTGTGAGAGTGAAGCCAGACAGTCTCAGTGTCTCCAGTTTACGGTGTGGATCTTTCAGTGAAGCAAAGATAACATTCAGTCTGTGCTCCTCAACATCCCTAACCCCCTAGTTGTCATAAAAATCATAGTCATGCAGTGTCACTCTGACACTCAGGTCAAGCGCTCTCAGAGGTGAGTCTGCTGATTGTAGAATGGAGGCCAGTGTTTCACAGTACTCCTCAGAAGGTGTAAAGTCAGGCAGTTTTGCCTTTCTGCATTTCCTCACAGCTGGGCTCAGTCTCTCACGCCCCTCCTCTGATATGTTGTATTTCCTCATATCAATCTCATCCAGCACACCCCTTGACATCAGCAGTGCATTGGCCAGTGCTGAGCAGTTTGTTTCAGAAAATGTTGTGTCTGTTTGATATCCTGACTTCAGGAACTTCTGTATGTCCTCATGTGCAGAGTTGTCTTTCATCTCAGTCAAGCAGATGAGGAGATTGATGAACCTATCGGGTGAGAGATTCCTTATAGAAGGCTCTCTGAGGTATTCCTTAATTTCCTCAAAAGCCTCTGAGCTATTTTGGTGTCTGTGGAAGTCTTTCTTCTAGAAGACTCTGAGCGCCAAGTCAGGGTCCAATAGGCTCCTTGTCACGGTCTTCCTCCTCTTCATCTGAAGAGGAGAGGCGAGAAGGATCGGAGGACCAAAATGCAGCGTGGTATGTGTTCATCATGAATTTTAATAAAGAAAACACTGAACACTGAAACCCTATACAAAAACAATAAACAAAATAACAACCGTGAAGCTAATGCGAGCTGCGCTGAAACAAGCCATCAACATAGACAATCACCCACAAACAAACAGTGCAACCCAGGCTACCTAAGTATGATTCTCAATCAGAGACAACTAATGACACCTGCCTCTGATTGAGAACCATACTAGGCCGAAACATAGAAATCCCCAAATCATAGAAAATCAAACAGACTGCCCACCCCAACTCACGCCCTGACCATACTAAATAATGACAAAACAAAGGAAATAAAGGTCAGAACGTGACACTCCTAAACAGTTTCTACCCCCAAGTTATGAGACTGCTGAACAATATCAAATGGACACCCAGACTAGTCACTTTACCCTACCTACATGTACAAATGACCTCCTCTAACCTGTACCCCCGCACATTGACTCGGTACCAGTACCCTGTACAAAGCCTTGCTATTGTTATGTCATTTTATTGTGTTACATTTTGTGAGAATTTTTACATTAGTAAATATTTTCTTAACTCTATTTCTTGAACTGCATAGTTGGTTAAGGGCTTGTTAGTAAGCATTTCACGGTAAAGTCTACACATGTTGAATTCAAGGGATGTGACAAAACATTTGATTTGATTTGTAATTTTACTCAAAGTACTGTATGTTAGATGTTATACATACCTAGAAATCCCACAAAATAATTGATCCTTTCAAAAAGATGTTTATGATTTCAAAATAAAAAAATGTGGTTTGGTCATGCTGATCAATTTACGTAGCTATTTCAGACAAAAAAGGACTTCCTTTCAGATATCTGTACAATGTTTTACATCACATGCCTATTAAGTGTTTAAGGTATTAATGTTTCAGAATGACCTTGTCAGCTTGGGGATTGGCCCAAGGCTCTAACTACTAGGCTACCTGCAGCCCCTAGAATCGCTGCTCCATAGCTCACAGGTTGGCCCTTATCCCGACCTGGAGAGCACCAGAGTTAGGAGCATTTGCACCAACACATAGAGTTATGCCTTGGACTTTGGACACTGATTGCTGTGATAGCTCTTAGAGTTCTGGTCACATTTCAGAGCACGCATGTTAAGTTCAGGCACGGTTAGAAATAATTAACCGTGTTCGAAGTGGATGGAGGAGAATGAAACTTCATGGACACTTCATGGAAGCCATTTATGCCCCCAAATGATTTTTGACCAGACTTTTTTAACTTGAAGCTATGTTCCTGGACACATATTTTGAAGCAGTCTCCATTATAGTTGACCATTTTTGAAGCAGCCCTATGCTTAAATTAAATAGTTTCCTACATTTATCTAGATGCTATCCACACTTATAAATGACCAATAATAAATGCATGCCTAACAGTGATAGATAGTAGCCCAGAGTAACTCTGGCAGGGATCCAGCAGACTGCAGCCTGTGTGAATGAGGTCCAAAGTTGAAATGATGCTGTTTATTACTGTAATTGGCAAAAAATGGAGATCGACATTTACAGCATTTTGGTGAAGGCAGTAGTTACCTGCCTTTATGGTTTTACTGCTTATGTTTCCTTATTAGCAGCCAGCTATCAGCCTCGCTATAAAAAGGACACAAGTATAAAAGGTATGAAACATTGTACAAATTTTACTCAAAGGTGACTTGGTTCAAATAGCTGCTATACTAAACTCTGGGAATGTGTACAGTTGGAACTAAGAATTCCAGACCAGGTTTATTGTATATCTAACAGACGACAACCGTTCAGCCATCATGCCCTTGAGCTCAGTGAGCCATATTGCGTGGACTATGATATAATTATGAGACCATTTACACATTGATTTGTATTCCTACATTTGTGACAGTTTGCTTTTAATGAAATTGTACTACAGGTCTCTCCACAGGTGATTAGGGACCAACATACAGCAGCATTCAAGTTCCATTAAAATACAGTACTTCTCAAAAACCCCACTATAACGAGGTCCTTCATTTAACCCATTAGTGTTAACCCTCAGAGGTTCAACTGGTTCAACCACATTATGTCATTAGAGGTAATACAAAGCCTAGGTGAACATGTCCTATCAGTTTGATTTCAGTTTGATTGCACCTATATTCTTTTACACCCTGCACCTGAGGGGAATTTTATTACGTAATGTGTTTTTACCTTTCTGAGATCCTCATATCTTCAGGACGATTTGGGGAGGAAGGAGAGGAGGGAGAGAAGGGTGCCAGTCGTATACAGACATGTAGTAAATCAATAAATCCACAGATTTAAGATACTGTCCTTATCAAACTCTTATCATGGCCTTATCAAAATATCAGCTCCTAAAGCCTTATGGGTGATCTGTGAAAACATTTCTACTGCTACTGCGGCAACTAAAGGGCATCCTCTCACAGAGAGAGACAAGAGAAATAGAACAAAATAACCTCACAAATAGTTGGACAAGTTAATTCAGTAAATTAAACCATGTTGAAGCTGATCTAGTAAATCCAATTTCAATGTACTTTATGTAGGCCTATGTCAGACATTATGATCATTCAGGAATATGTCCAGGCAAAGTCGTCTTCTAGCAGTCAGACAGAGTCTGTGTCTTATCCAGGCTGGCCCATTGTTATTACTCTAGCATACAGTCACACCAGGAATACTATCAGTGTCTTATCTGTGATGGAGTAAAGTTGGTGTGGGACATGAGTGTTTGATGAATGATTCACCCAGCTAGATAGAACAGTATGGTTAACATAATCCATAACTGGACAATAAGGACAGCCTCTTCACAGTAATAAGCTCGCAATGGAGAATACTGTCATCAACACAAATATCACTTTTGAGGGAGACATTTTATCGAGTGTAATACAACAACATGAGCTCCCACATGTTCACATTGAATATACAGCAAAATGCATCAACTTTAGTCACGAATTTTCTCCTCTGTGACATCAAGGTTTATAAAATAAAAAGGAGGTTTTGATTGAACTGAATAAATAGCTGTTTTTAAAAACCCAGCGAGCCTCAATGTCATGTAGCCATGCTGCAGTGCTGAGGACAGAGGTGGGGGTAGACAGCTTCCACGGCCCCAGCAGAGGATCACCTCATCTGTCACTCACCCAGCGGGGGAGGTGAAGGGTAAGGAGGAGACAGGCACGCCGGCTAATCATTTTGTAATCAGGCGTCAAAACAAAACAAAAAAAATGTTTATCTGATCAACGCGGGCGGCTGCCAGAGTTGACACGAGCGTTTTTTCCCCTCCCGTGTCAGAGTGTCAGGCCTAATGGACAGTGGTGCGGAGGGGAGTTAATTATTTTTGACGACGTTCGCTTGCTAATTTCCCATTTTATATGGAGCCTCTTTTCTCCTTCCCCGTCAGCGAGGATTTATCAATCAAATCAGTAACCTGAAACGGGCCTGCTGTGTGTTCACACACACACACGCTAGGGTATCTGTACACCATCTATACACACATGCACACGTGCGCACAAGCACACACATAATGGGTATTGTTCTCCCTCTCCCTGTTACCTCTTGAGGACGTTTGCTGGTTTTTCTGTCTTAATGAGGAAGGAGAGGCAGCATTGTCTGAGAGAAGGCAAGGGAAACAGGCATGTGTAGACATGCTTATGAAGCACAGACCAATTCCCTTCTGATAGTCAGACATGCCACACAAATGGCTCACTCATAATGTTTGGGTAAATATGCTTTGCTTAAGGTACAATATACAACATAACACGTACATGCATTAGGACTGAGGAGTTACCCATGTTCATAAGCACACATACAGTGCCTTCGGAAAGTATTCAGACCCCTTGACTTTTTCACATTTTGTTGTGTTACAAACTTATTCTAAAGTTGATTACATAATTTTTTCCCTCATCAATCTACACACAATACCCCATAATGACAAAGCGAAAACAAGTTTTTAGAATGTTGTGCTAATTTATAAAAAACAATAACTGAAATATCACATTTACATAAGTATTCAGATCCTTTCCTCAGTACTTTGTTGAAGCACCTTTGGCAGCGATTGCAACCTCGAGTCTTCTTGGGTTTAACGCTACAAGCTTATTCTTCTCTGCAGATCCTTTCACACTCAGTCAGGATGGATGGGGAGCGTTGCTGCACAGTTATTTTCAGGTCTCTCCAGACATGTTCGATCGGGTTCAAGTCCAGGCTCTGGCTGGGCCACTCAAGGACATTCAGAGACTTGTCTCGAAGCCACGCCTATATCTTTAGGTGCCTTTTGGCAAACTCCAAGTGGGCTGTCATGTGCCTTTTACTGAGGAGTGGCTTCTGTCGGGCCACCCTACCATAAAGACCTGATTGGTGGAGCGCTGCAGAGATTGTTGTCCTTCTGGAAGTTTCTCCCATCTCCGAAGAGGAACTCTAGAGCTCTGTCAGAGTGTCCATCGGGTTCTTGGTCACCTTTCTTTTTTGGTACCCTTCCCCAGATCTGTGCCTCGACACTGTCCTGTCTCGGAGCTCTACGGATAATTCCTTTGACCTCATTGCTCTGTCATTCACTGTCAACTGTGGGACCTTATATAGACAGGTGTGTGCCTTTCCAAATCATGTCCAATCAATTGAATTTACCACAGGTGGACTCCAATCAAGATGTAGAAACATCTCAAAGCTGACCAATGGAAACAGGAGGCACCTGAGCTCAATTTCGACGTTTATAAGCAAATAGTCTGAATACTTATGTAAATAAGGTATTTCTATTTGTTTTTTTATAAAACTGCCAAAATATCTAAAAACGTGTTTTCGCTTTGTCATTACGGTGTGTAGATTGATGAGGATAATTTTTTTTGTTGCCATTTTAGAATAAGGCTGTAACGTAACAAAATGTGGAAAAAGTCAAGGGGTCTGGATACTTTCCAATGGCACTGTATATACATAGATGCACAGACAGGGGTGTAAAGTACTTGAAGTAAAAATACTTTAAAGTACTACTTAAATCATTTTGAGGTGTCTGTACTTTAATATTTATATTTTTAACAACTTTTACTTCACTACATTTCTACAGAAAATAATGTATTTTTATTCCATACATTTTCCCTGACACCCAAAAGTACTTTTTACATTTTGAATGCTTAGCAAGACAGGAAAATGGTCCAATTCACACACATCAAGAGGACATCTCTGGTCCATCCCCTGCCTCTGATCTGGCGGACTCACTAAACACACATGCTTTGTTTGTAAATGATGTCCGAGTGTTGGACTGTGCCTCTGGCTATCCATAAATGAATAAAAAATAAATAAAATGGTGCCATCTGCTTTGCTTAATATAAGGAATGTGAAATGATTTATAATTTTACTTTTGATACTTAAGTATATTTTAGCAATTACATTTACTTTTGATACTTACTTGACACACACACCCACCCACACACACACACACACAAAGTAAACTATAGTTTACTATAGAATACTACATTGCTTACTACAAAATTCTATAGTATACTGTAGAATTATATACTACACACTGTAGTATCCCTTGAACATGTGTAATTCTTACTATATAATTGTATAGTATATTGTAGAATACTATAGTAAATACTGCTGTATACTATAGACCGCAAAAACAGTATGGTAAATACTACAGTAATGTTTGCAAAAACACTACAGTTCGCAAAACACTGCAGTAATTACTATAGTATAGGCTACAGTATTTAATTGTCATGTACCCTGCCCATTCCCCTCCCCCATATCACAATTTGTGCCACCCATAAGTGAGAAACCTACATGCCAAGTATAAACCATGTTTGTGTTCCCTACAGCTATAGGGACTCAACTGTTTCCAGGTTATATTCACCAGGCAGGGTTTTAAGAAAACACCTCCAACATGAACAACATTCTGAGATTGGCTGAAGACACTCATAGAGCTTTGAACAGGAAAGAAGTAACCATTTCTGTGTTCTTTGACATCAAAAAAAGCATTTGAAAAGATGTGGCACAACAGGCTGCAGGATGCCAACTTGAAGCTTCCAAAACAGATGGGTGTGTTTTTAAATCAGCGGGAAATAGCAGTGGGAATGACTATGTCTTACAGGTTCAAGACTCCGCCCTCAGCCCATACCTATTTTTAATGTACATTTCAGATATTTATTACCCCAATCCTAGAGAAGACCATGATTTATACTTTATACTTAGTCGTAAGATCATTTCCGACGTTGTGCTTACGTTCGATTCATAAAAGATACTGAGCATAAAAAGCCTTGCTTAGGTAGGTTCTAAGAAGCCCATTTGTAACTTACGCACCGGTGATCTATAAATCATAAATTAACTTAGAATTGACGGCACCTGAACGTGCTTTACAATCAGCAATTTTCCCTTATAGAATGCTAGCACAAATAAGGGTTTGGTCAGGAATAGCCATGGACCAAAAGAAAAAAGCTATCCTTTTGGAAGACGAGATCACGGCGATGGTAGAGGAGATTAAAAACAGGCAACGCGTATTATTTGGTGTACTAAATACTGGGTTGACAAAGCCAAACAGGTAGCTTGGGAGTGTGTCGCCAATGCAGTGAACGAGGTGGGGCAGCAAGACAGAACTGTGGCTGATGTGAAAAAATGGTCTAACAAACTGCAAGGGATAAAAAGAATAGCCATGCATAACCGCAGCATTAAGGCAACGGGAGGGGGCCTGGCACACCGGAGCTCTCCCTAATGGACCAGCGCATCAGGGCAATCATTGGGGAAAGCGCATACACTGGCACATATTTTTCAAATGGTTCAATTCCAAGTTTTACATGGTTTAGCAGTAACGGAAATAATAATCGGAAACTGTGAAGTCAGCGTGTGAATCCCCCACGACTACATCACTGGATCACGGTAAGTAATTAAGAGAATGTGAAACTTGGTCAGTAACTGAATATACAGTACAAGACATGATTTATTTGATTCACAAACGGGGGAAGCGGCATTGCAGCCCATGCGCCGGGTGAGGGTGCCCCCGCCACCAAGGGAAGCTGTGTTGCAGCCCATGCGCCGGGTGAGGGTGCCCCCGCCACCAAGGGAAGCTGTGTTGCAGCCCATGCGCCGGGTGAGGGTCGCCACCAAGGGAAGCTGGTGCCCCCTGAGGGGCCACCAAGGGAAGCTGTGTTGCAGCCCATGCGCCGGGTGAAGCTGGTGCCCCCCGCCACCAAGGGAAGCTGTGTTGCAGCCCATGCGCCAAGGGGGTGATGCGCCGGGGTGCCCCCGCCACCAAGGGAAGCTGTGTTGCAGCCCATGCGCCGGGTGAGGTGCCCCCCCCGCCACCATGAGGGAAGCTGTGTTGCAGCCCATGCGCCATCTGGGGGTGCAGCCCCCCGCCACCAAGCTGGGAAGCTGTGTTGCAGCCCATGCGCTGTCTGCCACCAAGTGAGGGTGCCCCCCCGCCACCAAGGGAGGCTGTGTTGCAGCCCATGCGCCGGGTGAGGGTGCCCCCGCCACCAAGGGAAGCTGTGTTGCAGCCCATGCGCCGGGTGAGGGTGCCCCCGTCACCAAGGGAAGCTGTGTTGCAGCCCATGCGCCGGGTGAGGGTGCCCCCGCCACCAAGGGAAGCTGTGTTGCAGCCCATGTGCCGTTGCAGGTGTCATCAAGGGAAGCTGTGTTGCAGTGAGAGTGCCCCGCCACCAAGGGAAGCTGTGTTGCAGCCCATGAGCCGGGTGCCCCGCCACCAAGGGAAGCTGTGTTGCAGCCCATGCGCCGGGTGAGGTGCCCCCGCCACCAAGGGAAACTGTGTTGCAGCCCATGCGCCGGGTGAGGGTGCCCTCGCCACCAAGGGAAACTGTGTTGCAGCCCATGCGCCGGGTGAGGGTGCCCTCGCCACCAAGGGAAACTGTGTTGCAGCCCGTGCACCTTCCACCCAAGGATAAGGTGCGTGAGGCTCCCAAGTCAGCAATTGCCAGGAGTGAGGGGGAAGGTTTGGCCACAGGTGTCAAGGGTCCATCCACGTCTGCAGTTTGTTCAGTCCTGCAAACCCCGTCTGCAGTTTGTTCAGTCCTGCAAACCCCGTCTGCAGTTTGTTCAGTCCTGCAAACCCCGACTGCAGTTTGTTCAGTCCTGCAAACCCCGAACGAGTTGAACACATTGGTTGGGCAGATTGTGACTGAACTTGGAAGAATACACAGTGTTGATTCATTTACATAACACTATTGATGAACGTTTTCCACAATGTGAATAAGAAAACCTATGCTTTGTATGTTGTCTGGCATTCTGTGTCTTACCACAAATCTCTCTATGAGCTGCCACCCCCTCCGCACTGTATCAGCCGGGGCAGGTGCTCCATTGGATGATGGGTTAGGAGGCTCTTGGGGGTCCATTCTAATCTCCACATCCATTTCAATACCACGCCTCTGGGCTATGTTGTGGAGCACACCATATATGCGTGTCACTTTTGGGGAGGGAAACCACAAATTCTTAAAACAGGCCAACATTTTATATTTAGGTTTAAAATTGCACACCAATGTTCTTGTCAAACAAACGTCAACTACTAATGGGCACTACAGTTACTGAGATGTCGACTTGAAATCTGTTTGCATTTTGTTGCAATGCTAGTGGAAATGACTGGAATCAGCTGATTCCATTCTTTTACACTAGCATTGCTACAAAATGAACAGGCTTCAAGGGGACATCTCAGTAACCTTAAGGCCAAATTAAAAACTTTTTCAGCTATTTGGCCTGAACATTTGGGTGTGCAATTTCAATAAAATGCTAAATATAGAATGGAATGGTGCTTTAAGTTGACCCCGTTTAAAAGTACATTTAAGTTGAGTATTTTTATGAAATGAAGTTACTTTCTCTGGCTTGTAGAGGAGTTTTCCACCTGATGCATCAAGGCAATGCCCCCTGCTCTTCAGCAGTCCGATGGTGCGCTCTACAACCAACCTTGTTCTGTCATGGCCAAATTGTAGCGCATTTCCTCAGCTGTTAGGGGGGATGACAAAGGGAGTGAGAAGCCACTCAGTGGATAGCCCCTGTTGCCTAATAGGGTAAAACCGTTGTGTTACATTATTTTGCACTATTAATAGGCTACAATGAAGAAAAAAAATGAACTCAGGAGGAAGCCACCCACCTCCACTCTCACCAGCTTCTAGACTACTCTGCTGTGGCGCAGAATGATTGAGTTGTGTGTAGACCCTGGCCACTTGGAGCATATATTGAGTAGTTGCATTCGGGCATCGCTGATGATCTGGACATTCAATGAATGGAAGTTCTTCCTGTTACCATATACATGTTCATCTACAGACGGTGCGCGTAAGGCAATATGCGTGCAGTCAACTGCACCTATGACCCCTGGGAAATTAAATGAGCGGACAAACTCGGGCTTTGACGCGCGCCTGTTCGTCGGCTATAAATGGGAAACTAATGTGTCTCGTGGACAATATGTGTAGAATCGCCTCGAACACTTGTGGCAGGATGCGGTTGAATGATGGCTGGGATATACCCCGACCTGTCATTCATTTCCCTCTGAAATGTTCCAGTAGGGAGGAATCCCAATGGACAGATGCAGGTATGGCATGATTACATCGTGTCTTCCTGTCCAGATTCGGGGTTATTAAGCACGGTTTTCAATGTCTTCTAATAACTTACTGCGCAAGAACAGCCATGGTAACTTTTTTCAAATTTGACACACTATTTATAGAATATATATCCTGTTTTTAATTCAAAACACGTTGCGTCTGGCAATTAATTCCTCACACCTTCAATTGATCATTCCTAACAAGATGTTCATAAAGCTAACGCATAGTTCAAGTTCATACCCCTACATAACCAGCAGGAAAATCACTTAAGTCAAGTATAGACTTTCTGTAGAGATAAGATCACTTCCACATCAAAGTAAGGTTTTATAAAAAAAAAACGACTTATACGTGGTTTTCTGCGTAAGTCATACTTCAGATCAAAATTGATCGTAAGTCCATTTTATAAATGAGGCCCCAGTACTTTATACAGCTGTCAGGACCTGTGTATTTGGCCCTATTCCTAAACTGTATTTGAGCTGACCGGTCCTGTCTTCACCAGCTCTGTCACTGTCCCATCAAGTCTCTGCATCATCACTCACAAGAATGTTAGCTCCTCTACACAGGCATGCACACACACACACACACACACACACACACACACACACACACACACACACACACACACACACACACACTCTTACATTTTCTCCCACACGACACGACCATACCCACTCATTTTATGTGAACCATAAAGTGAATCATTGCTGCTTCTGAAGATACAAGAAATGTGTGTGTGTGTGTGTGTGTGTGTGTGTGTGTGTGTGTGTGTGTGTGTGTGTGTGTGTGTGTGTGTGTGTGTGTGTTACAGGAGTGATGTGTGTGTTACTGTATAATGGTTCCGAAGTGTAAGATTGGTTTAGTTCAGGGGGACTCAGGGAGTACCAGTGGCCTTCAGCTCTGACAGCAGCTGTCTTACAGAGGAACACCAGCATGATTGGCAGGCAGGTGGGGCTGCTTGTGTTAGAGAGAGAGAAGGAGAGAGTAAAAGACTGTCCTATAACAAACTGAGTGACACAACGTCAGAGGGGACACTGTCACTGTAGACTGAACCTCTGTCCCTTCCTCTGTCACTGCCCCTTCCTTTGTCCTTTCCTCTCTGTCATTCGTTCCTTTTAGGCCCCTTTCCTTCCTCCTTTTCTCTCTAATGCGGTCTCCTCATCCCTTTTCCTCATTGTATATCACTTTCTTTTGCTATTCCTGTCATTTTTTCCCCTCTATCTCCCTCTTCTCTTCACTCAAAATGCCCTCTGCCCCTTTCTCAACCTCACCATTGGTGAAAACCATTGGGCTTTGCTGACAGATCCACTTTGCGTGCCAAGACCTCTTATGCCCGGAGCACTCACTCCACTCCATCACTGAGCCGCATCACAGATACCATTTTCACTTTGCCCTACCCTTGCCAATGAGCAGTACTGTATGTGAGATGGATGGATGAATTGATGGCTAGATGGATGGTTTTATGGACTGACCTATGGATGGATTGATAGATGTCCATACCTGGGTTTACCCCAGTATGCAGACCGTTAGTTCATCTAAGAACCCAGAAAGCCCCAACCCCACAGAATCTGTGGTGCAGAGCAGTCTCATTCCATCTCCCGCTAACGCCGCCAACCAGAGCTAAATCCAACCCACTGACAGCTGGCTCGCTGACCCAAGGAGCCTCTCCTAAACCCTTTTACATTATTATATGTTATCCTAATGGTAGCAGTCAGCATACTAAATAGCAGTATTGTGCCTGATAAACGATGGGCCTTTCAGCTGATATATGTGGCAGAGCCAAAAGTGAGGAGCGACGTTTTATTCCTGGCCATCAATCTGGCCCACAATCCCTAGTCCTGGAGGAGATGGTGTTAATTCATTTTAAAGGGACTCGGCAGGCTGGGGGGGGGGGGGGGTGGGGGTGGTGATGGACCCTCACCCTGTGTTTGAGATCCCCAAAGCGAAGCTGCTTTATGGGCCTCTTAATTTAGAGTGTCAGCCACTGCCACAGATGCCTCGTCTGTGAATTAAAGGGGAGAAGATGAGCACTTGGGGCTGACCACAGCGGGAGAGATGGATTAGCAGCAGTAGGACAAGCTCACCTCGCCGTGTGTATGTGTGTATGTGTGTATGTGTGTGTGTGTGTGTGTGTGTGTGTGTGTGTGTTTGACTCTCTCCACACATTCAAAACAAAACAGGCCCCCCTGAAAAAACAAGGCTTTAGGGCAGGCTGAGGGACTCAGACCATTGCAGGTGTATTCACTCCACGCCAGACCTCTAAATTATTTATATTCACCATCCATCTTTGATTGGATGGGAAGTGTTGACATCCATATATCTTGTAGGTCATAGATATAAATGACAATGCGCAGACACGCATGTCCCTAGTGTCCCCTCGCACTCCATATGAGGAACAATAATCAATCTCTCGCTCTGACATCAAATCCCTGGCAATGGAACAAACCAGAAGCAGCTGAGAGACTTTGACTAAACAGTGGCACTGTATATATATATATTACAAAACTGAACATTACCATCTTTTTGGGGGAGATTGATTAAAAAATCTTATTTTCAACAATTTATTTTTAGACTCATTCACTGCTCAAAAGTATCTGCTGAACTGATAAGCATCCATGTATGATTTCAATCAATCAGAGAGATAAATCCTCTGTGTTGTGCCTGCCGTGCTCCATTCTGTAAGAGACAGGCTTTCTCTCGGAATACAAACCAGATCCCCAATTTGTCAGGGACACAATGGCAACGCTGGCAGAGCCCATTTGCATCATTGTGTGTGCAACAAACAGAATTGCTTTCATCATTGATTATTGTCTTTTTGGAGAGATGAGGCGTCCCTGAAGAGGAGTTGAAACTGTTGGACATCAATCAGATCAGTAAATGTATCTTCCCTGACCTTTTCTTGTCATTAAAAGATATGCAGAACGTATTGACTTGGGCAATGAGTAAGTTCCTTGCTGTGAAATGGGATAACCAAAACTATAGGAAAATATCTAAGCGGTAATACTACTCTATGACTAATCTTTTCCTGAAATTATTTTAGAAGAAGTCGAGGGAGCAATGTTATACTCTCAGTTGAATCAAAACAAAAGTCCTCTACTGTACCAAAATTAATGACATGGTATCAATAGCTCTATGTTATCAATAGATGTTCAATCTAGAGGAAAAAGAAACACACACCTATTTAGGCGAGGTGCTGGCTAGCGGAGTGGAACACTTGAAAATAAAGGAGAGCCGCACACTCTAGGAGCTCAGATCCAAAAATGTAATGTCCAAAGATATACCCTGATAAAGACAGCTTACCTGTCAAAACGTTGGACATTACATTTTTGGATCTGAGCTCCTAGAGTGTGTGGCTCTCCTTTATTATCAATAGATGTTTTATCATTATCTTATCATGTGTCTCCTAAAATGAGGGAAACAAGACAGACTAATCTCTACTCAGCTCTAGTAAACACCAGTAAATGTGGTTATGTAAGACAAGAGGGACATGTTTATCCAACAACAGCCTTTCAAACATGCCGTCTCTGCCTGGCAACTGTACCGTTTAACCATTACCCCTGAAGAGTGTCCAAGCTGCATCACTTATCAGGGGTGTTTGCAGTACAGGATCAAAAGTCTTCATAGAATTGACTTAGCTTCATAAAATGAAATATTGTGAAAGACAATTCAGTTACTTTTTAAATCATTGCACTCTGTGGATTCCCCTGCTGTTTGCTGCTTTGACCCAAAATGGAGACTTGTCAGTGTCATAATGTCATCACCCACAATGCATTGGGTCACACCACTTGTTTCACACTGCTTGTTTGAGCAGGGCAACTCGGGTCTAATTGAAGATGCATATCACACTGCAACAGTTGCATATTAACACAAAACCAGGGACCAATTGATCATTAGGCCGTCGATATGTAGTTTGCATAAAATTATTCCCCTTAAATAGTCTATGTTTGAGGTGACACAGGGTTTGCTCATCAATAATGCAAATGGGACATTAGGGCATTAACAGGCTGTCTATGGGAGTGAGGGAGCGCTGGTCTTCTGTAAGTTAGTATCCAATACACCCTTCCATGCCAGAGAAAGGGAGAGGGGAGACCTAGTCAGTTGAACAACTGAATGTATTCAACTGAAATGTGTCTTCCGCATTTAACCCGAAACCAGCAGGGGGGGCTGTCTTAAACGACATCCACATCATTGGGGCCAGGGGAGCAGTTGTTGGTTACTTTCGGTTACTGGCCCAACTAGATGCTATTTATACTTATTGGAGAGTTTTGTGCGCCATTTTGATGTACTGAAATGGTTGAGCTGATACAAAGGTCAGGACATACTCGGTATTGTTTACGCAAAGTTTAGGGAGGTTGTGATATCTGATAAACATTGAATGAAAGAAAATGTCTAAATTGGGCATTTTTATTTGTTTAAGTATACTTTTCCAAATTATATGTATTTTATTAACCTGTAAACTGATATATTCTGTGTAACATAAAGTGAATCATTTCTGAGGAAATGTTCCAAACAGGAGTCCAATAATTCTGAGTAGAATTCCCCAAGAAGACATGGAGTCAGGGCCCGTCTCAAACCTCATCCTCCATCTCGATCCATAAATGCTCCTGGCTGCCAGCTGCAACCTTGAGACACCTCAGCTCCCTCCACCCATCCCTCCCTCCATCCCTCCATCTTCACCTCCACTGGGTGTGCCAATAACGCGCAGAGAGAGAGTGGCAGGAAATGGCGTTTGCTAAAGCGGTAGTGTCGTCTTAGCTCAGGGGAAGGGGACGTCAACGTGATCCATCACTCCATTGATTCCCGCTGGTGGAAAGGATTCAAATCCGCAGGCCGAAATGGAGAGCCGCAGCAGCCGCAAAATGTCCTCAACTCTCAGAGAGGGCTGGATGTATTCTCCATGCTTTCTTTCACACTGGAAGAGTATGAATATTAGAGGAAAAGAGGGGATCGTTTCACCACTCTCTTGCTCTTGGGCATGTCATGTCTCTTGTATGACTAATTAGCATCATGTGACTGCCTATACTGGAAGAGCAATGAGACCAGAGTAAAAACCCTGAGAGTGGATATGAAGAGCAGTGTCACCAAATACCATCTAGTATTTTTCAAACAGTCGCACTCTATACAGTATCACATTTGCAATAACACTGATTTATGGAAGGGGAAAGTGTGACAAACTCAATGGAAAACCATATGGATTCTCCAATTGAGTTTACATGACAGAAATAAGGAAAATGAAAGGAACAGTGCTAATTAAATCTGTTTTTCAGCTTCTGAGACCTGGGACAGAACATACAGATATAAGGCAGCTAAATGAGATAAAGAGGTAGGGAACAGTGAGCGCTGTGTTTTTGATTGCGTCCGCTAATCTGTAGATTTGTTGGAACCTTCAGCAGTCCTATGCAGAATCAGAGCTGAACTATGTGATCAGGTACCATGCATTCATGAAAGTACTCAGACCTCTTGACATTTTCCACATTGTTACGTTACAGCCTTATTGTAAAAGGTATTCAATAGTTTTTTCCCCCCCTAATCAATCTACACACAATACCCCATAATGACAAAGCAAAAACAGGATTTTGGACATTTTTGCAAATGTATTAATAATAAAAAACAAAAATATCACATTGACATAAGTATTCAGACCCTTTACGCAGTACTTTGTTGAAGCACCTAATGGCAGCGATTACCGCCTTGAGTCTTCTTGGGTATGATGCTACAAGCTTGGCACACCTGTATTTGGGGAGTGTCTCCGATTCATATCTGCAGACCCTCTCAAGCTCTGTCAGGTTGGATGGGGAGTGTCGCTGCACAGCTATTTTCAGGTCTTTCTGGAGATGTTCGATCGGGTTCAAGTCTGGGCTCTGGCTGGGCCACTCAAGGACATTGAGAGACTTGTCCCGAAGCCATCTTGCATTGTCTTGGCTGTGTGTTTAGGGTTGTTGTCCTGTTGGAGGGTGAACTTTCACCCCAGTCTGAGGTCCTGAGTGCTCCGGAGTAGGTTTTCATCAAGGATCTCTCTGTACTTTGCTCCCTTCATCTTTCCCTCGATCCTGACTAGTCTCCCAGTCCCTGGCTCTGAAAAACATCCCCACATCATGATGCTGCCACCACCATGATTCACCGTAGAGATGGTGCCAGGTTTCCTCCAGACGTGACACTTGGCATTCAGACCAAAGAGTTCAATCTTGGTTTCATCAGACCAGAGAATCGTCTTTGTCATGGTCTGAGAGTCCTTTAGGTGCCTTTTAGCAAACTCCAAACGGCTGTCATGTGCCTTTTACTGAGGAGTGGCTTCTGTCTGGCCACTCTATCATAAAGGCCTGATTGGTGGAGAGCTGCAGAGACGGCTGTCCTTCTGGGAGGGTCTCCTATGAATGGCACACATACACAATCCATTTCTCAATTGTCTCAAGGCTTAAACATCCTTATTTAACCTGCCTCCTCCACTTAATCTACACTGATTGAAGTGGATTTAACAGGTGGGATCATAGCATTCAGTTGGATTCACCAGGTCAGTCTTTATCGTGGAAAATTCAGGTGTTCCTAATGTTTTGTACACTCAGTGTATGTGTCTTTGCTTAATCACCTTTGTATTTTTCACATTATATTTTTGCAATACAATGTTTGTATCTCTAAATACTGTGTTCCATTCTGTTAATGCTTGCGTTCTCAGAGAGAGAGGATACTGGCTGTTGAAATACTGTACGTTATTATCAAACTAAGCGGCCTCTCTCATTAAGGCAAACCGCTGGATTATCTCTCTCTCTCTCTATCTCTCTGCCTGTGTGTGTGTGAGAGAGAGGTTGCCAGAGTGTGTTCCTGTCATGCATGTCATTGCCTTTGAGAGGTGAAGCCTTATTTAACACAAGACAGATGGAGGTATTTGCTAATTTTTTAAGTACTCTTCAAAGTGTTTTGCTGTGTGTGCCCAACACCATGGTTGTTTCATCCTCCCCCGGAAACACCTTTACTCAGAACATCTAAATAGAAACAGAACATTTAAGATGATTATGTTGTGAGAGGAAACACCAATGAAGGTGTGTGTGTGCCTGTCTGTAGGGGTGCACATATGTTATGTGTATGGCAGCAGAGCAAAGAGCATGTGAAAGAGAGTTTATGCCAACACATTTAATTTCCATTAAAACGGACAGTTAGCGTTCTTGCATTACTCGCCAAAGTAAAGAGTGGAGGCTTACCTAAAACACCCTGTGTTGTCATTCCTACTGCAGGGACAAGCTTGTTTTCATTGTAAAAAGCAGTGGAACGGAACAGTCCTTAAATCACTTCAACCCAGCATTTATTAAGGAAAGAAGGCATACACATACATCTCAGCCACCTTTAAAACCCTAATTACAGGAGCAGGCTAATGCATATGCAGTGGAGGGCCCAGCTAAATCAAATCAAATTTTATTTGTCACATACACATGGTTAGCAGATGTTAATGCGAGTGTAGCAAAATGCTTGTGCTTCTAGTTCCGACAATGCAGTAATAACCAACAAGTAATCTAACTAACAATTCCAAAACGACTACCTTATAGACACAAGTGTAAGGGGATAAAGAATATGTACATAAAGATATATGAGTGAGTGATGGTACAGAGCGGCATAGGCAAGATACAGTAGATGGTATTGAGTGCAGTATATACATATGAGATGAGTATGTAAACAAAGTGGCATAGTTAAAGTGGCTAGTGATACATGTATTACATAAAGATGCAGTAGATGATATAGAGTACAGTATATACATATACATATGAGATGAATAATGTAGGGTATGTAAACATTATATTAGGTAGCATTGTTTAAAGTGGCTAGTGATATATTTTACATCATTTCCCATCAATTCCCATTATTAAAGTGGCTGGAGTTGAGTCAGTGTGTTGGCAGCAGCCACTCAATGTTAGTGGTGGCTGTTTAACAGTCTGAAGGCCTTGAGGTAGAAGCTGTTTTTCAGTCTCTCGGTCCCTGCTTTGATGCACCTGTACTGACCTCGCCTTCTGGATGATAGCGGGGTGAACAGGCAGTGGCTCGGGTGGTTGTTGTCCTTGATGATCTTTATGGCCTTCCTGTGACATCGGGTGGTGTAGGTGTCCTGGAGGGCAGGTAGTTTGCCCCCGGTGATGCGTTGTGCAGACCTCACTACCCTCTGGAGAGCCTTACGGTTGTGGGCGGACGGTTGTTCCAGTCAGTCTCCAGAGTGAGTCAGCCTGAGGAGAAGTGAAGAATAGGAAGGTCTAAGGAGCCTCTCTCTGGATCAATGGTGCTACTACACTGTTTCTGATTATATCTATGTGGACAATTTTCTGTGTAAAAATCATAGCTCTTTTTTCCCTGATTCTCTTGGCAGTAAGAATACCCTGGCACACGTCGAAACCTATCTCTCACTCACTCTACTCTCGCTCCCCTCCTCTGTCTCTCATTTCCCTCTCATCTCTTGTCTATCCCGCCCCTTCTCCCCACCCCCCTTCACTTCCCTTGTTCAAGCTGCCATCTCAGTTTGTAACCTGGCCCCAGTGGCCTGTTTGCCATTCTGCTCATTACCAAACACAGGAAGGTTTTTTGGAGTTCAAGACTACATATTGATCAGTCACAAGACCCTGATATCAACCTCTGTCTCTTGTGTTGGCCCAGTGTTAGCCAATCCTCCAACAAGGAACACAGCTATTGATCAAGATTCTAATTTACCTAGCAGATATACTCAGACAACCCCAATACAGCTCCAAAAATGCACAACCTTTTTTGTTCTTCGCAAAGACAGTGTAGCATAATTTGTAACATATTTCATGACATCATTACACATAATAAGGCCTTGACCAATACATTTTTAGATAGCAAAGTTTTACAAATAAAGTGTCAGAAATGAAAAATGTAGGCATTCACCAAGAGAACGAGTGGGTGCCCCACCTCCACCCGGCATGCCACTCGCGATGCTCTAACTCTGCCATCCTCCTCTCTGAATGCCAGCGCACCAGGGGTCTCGTTAGCCCTCTATTACAGATGTGACGAGCGTCCCATAATGGGCCAATTATCCCAAAACTCTAAATTTCACTCCAAAGGAAAACGACTGTGTAGTGATTAATGGGAAACACTTTAGGGGGAAGAGTAACACAACGCTGCTGGATGGGGAAGAAATATGTATCAGTCAGCCACGACTACAGATGCTTCCTCCCTTCTGACAACTGCAATTCATTTGAGATGCTATTAACATGCATAATTATGCTAATCAAGTGGTAATTAAGTGCCAATTCATCAGAGACTGTTTTTTTGTGTTTAATTTTCTGGAAAACGGTTAGTTTGTTGTTGTTTACGTCCTCTATTTCCTTTCACAATATTGTCTAAGTGTTGTGTTCACGTTACATCCACTGTATCAGCCCTCTGCTCCATGTCTCCTCTCATAATGGACTGTACACATCATCGCATCCAACAATCAACCTTAACACTTTTCAAGAGAAGGCCTCAAATAGAAAGTAGCCTATGCTGATCAATATAAAAGGAACAGTTCCTACATAATTTACCCAAACTAAACATAGATTTTTATTGCCAAGCTGCTAGCAGCGACTTTTACATACTGTTTGTTACAAAGATATTAAACCGACCATGTTTGATACAGCCGTGTTCTTAATTAATCCTCCATACAGTCGGTCAACTACTAGCTTCACCCCTAATTAATGACTCGCTCACTTTTCTAAATCTGATATAGGCCTACTTCATCCATAATGGCATCCATCACACTTCTCTACGTGGATATCATTGGGAGTGAAATAATCCCTCTCTACAGCCCATTGACTGTGACTGGTAGTCTAATCATGCTGGGTCTGTCTTAAAGTAGCTACAGTATATAAGACCATAGGTTTGTAGAAATCTGATCTCTCTCACTCTGTCTCTCTGTTACTCTCTCTCTCTCTTTTTCTCTCTCTCTCTCTCACTCTCTCTCTCTCTCTCTCTCTCTCTCTCTCTCTCTCTCTCTCTCTCTCTCTCTCTCTCTCTCTCTCTCTGTCTAAACAGCTCAGAGGGCATTGAACATTGGCCAGGAAATCCAACAAATATCTCTGAAACTCAATGCCACCCTACGCATAGCTTGTGTGGTCTGACAGAGACACTAAAGCTTTTTGGATTTACAAAGGATAAACCTTTAAAGAACCCTTTTTGGTTCCAGGTAGAACCCTTTTGGTTCAATGTAGAACCCTTTTGGTGTCCATGTAGAACCTTTTCCACAGATGGCTCTACATGGAACCCAAAAGGGTTGTACCTAGAACTAAAAAGGGTTCTCCTATGGGGACAGCCGAAGAACCTTTATGGAACATCTATTTTGAAGAGTGTAGGCTATGCCTACTATCGTTATGTGCATGCCTACTCCAGTGACCCAATTTGGTATACAAACTTCATACAAAATAACAATATTAAAAATAATACAAATATAGTTTGGTTTTTTGTCTACAATACAACTTGTAACTATTTGTGTGTCCTAGTGATTTGTGTCGGTCAGTGCACTATGACATAGGAAAACACATATGAAACATAATTTGCTGTGGCATCCCTCTGTCCAGTTTCACCCAGAGAGTCAGACAGGTGTTCTCATTGGACATGAAGGTCTCTGATGATTGATGTCACTCTTGATCACCACTAACGCTGGCCTGGGGTTATGAAACTGCTAGTTTCCCACCAACATGGGATCTCTTTGGAGTTTCAGCACTTTTAGGATGTTTTTGGCAGCTGCAACAACCTCCAACGCTACATCGAGATGGACAGAGTCTCACAACAAGGGGAATCATTTCTCTTTCCCTGTCTTTCGCTGTCTCTCTCTCTCTCTTTCCTGTCATTTCTAAAAACAAAACTAAAACACTGTATTAGAGTTTCTAAAATGACCGAAGTGTACTAGCGGGCAGCCGTTTATAGTTTTCATCATTTAAAGGCGACATGGAAGTAGTGCAAAAGCATTTTGCAAAGTCCCGAAATTACCATAAACCTCATTATAAACTGGCAGCGTTATTTCATTGGTAGCTTTTTTGTCTCTCCAACACCGCTCTCCTCCTCTCCTTCCTCCCCAGTTTGAAGACACAGAGGGCCCCAGGTTCCTCAGACTCCCCATGGTCTCCCCTGACCCCAGCCTATGAATGAATGATGACTGCATGGCCGGACACATAAAGACTCTTTATGGTGGTGGACCTGCAGCTGGTGCTCCCAGGGTGTCATGTTTATGATGTGGAGGAGAGAGGAGAGAGGCGCTGAAAGGCAAGTCCAAGGCGCTGAAAGGCACGGCTGCATGCTCCCGGGATGGGGAATGTAAAGCAAAATCAAGTTACATTGCTTCATGTAATACATACTGGACTCAAAAGCCACATGGATGGATAGTAATTTAGTACATTTATCATAGATGATCACAGAGTTTAGGGAGAACATTTATCATGCTTTTTCATTTACACCAATATTGGCTATAATCTCCCATTGTTGCATGAAGAAAAAGGCCTCTGAAATAACCTGCTGTTTGAAGAAATGAAAGCAACAGTAGAGGAAGTATACCATTTCTGTATTCAACTCCTTCGTCTGAGTGGATCAATCAAATCTCAATGATGCTGTCTGTACAGTAGGCTGTGGTTATGTTGTCCCATTAGATTCCACGAGTGGGAGAGATACATCTATCCTATTCCTAAAGGTCTGTGTGCAGCGTTTGCTAAATGACCCCGGAGAGCAATGACATGATGCTCGATCTCTTGTGTGTTGAAGGACTCCTTAAATGTCTCTATAATTCTCTCATCTCTCCGTGACAGATCTCTCTCCTGTCTCAACATGTTCCCGCCGCATTTTCCAGGCAGCGAAAAGGCCAGTCCTTTTTCAGCTCTTAAGCACACATGACGGGGATTTGTGTCGGGAGCCTGTAAAAAGGCCCTCGGGTGCCGCGGGCGGCCGATCATAACAGATCCCAGTTAGTCCTCTGAATCACACCCCATCAAGCTTGTTTTGGGACGTTAGTTGGGCTGTCTGTTTGTCTGTAAAGCTCAGACCACTGGGAGGGGGAAGGACAGATGGACAGGCAGAGGTTGGAGAATCACTGAAAAGGCACATTTCCCATGCTTCCAATTGCTCATTCGAAACATCCTGAAACATAACTCCATTTTTGAAGAATAAGACAACATAAAGGAATTCACTTGGTATATTTTAACTGGGAATTGAAATTAAACATAACAGATGCACTATGCAGAAATCGCTCAGACAAATTAGTTTCCCTAATTTCAGTTTACGTGAAAAAATAAGTATGTATAGTGTAGAGAATCACTGTAAAGGCACATTATGTATAGTGTAGAGAATCACTGTAAAGGCACATTATGTATAGTGTAGAGAATCACTGTAAAGGCACAGTATGTTTAGTGTAGAGAATCACTGTAAAGGCACAGTATGTATAGTGTAGAGAATCACTGTAAAGGCACATTATGTATAGTGTAGAGAATCATCACTGTAAAGGCACAGTATGTATAGTGTAGAGAATCACTGTAGTGTAGTGTAGAGAATCACTGTAAAGGCACAGTATGTATAGTGTAGAGAATCACTGTAAAGGCACAGTATGTATAGTGTAGAGAATCACTGTAAAGGCACAGTATGTATAGTGTAGAGAATCACTGTAAAGGTATGTATAGGTGTATAGAGAATCACTGTAAAGGCACAGTATGTATAGTGTAGAGAATCACTGTAAAGGCACATTATGTATGTATAGTGTAGAGAATCACTGTGTAAAGGCACAGTATGTATAGTGTAGAGAATCACTGTAAAGGCACATTATGTATAGTGTAGAGAATCAATCACTGTAAAGGCACACTGTTATGTATAGTGTAGAGAATCACTGTAAAGGCACAGTATGTATAGTGTAGAGAATCACTGTAAAGGCACAGTATGTATAGTGTAGAGAATCACTGTAAAGGCACATTATGTATAGTGTAGAGAATCACTGTAAAGGCACATTATGTATAGTGTAGAGAATCACTGTAAAGGCACATTATGTATAGTGTAGAGAATCACTGTAAAGGTAAAGGCACTGTAAAGTATGTATAGTGTAGAGAATCACTGTAAAGGCACATTATGTATAGTGTAGAGAATCACTGTAAAGGCACATTATGTATAGTGTAGAGAATCACTGTAAAGGCACAGTATGTATAGTGTAGAGAATCACTGTAAAGGCACAGTATGTATATGTATAGTGTAGAGAATCACTGTAAAGGCACAGTATGTATAGTGTAGAGAATCACTGTAAAGGCACAGTATGTATAGTGTAGAGAATCACTGTAAAGGCACAGTATGTATAGTGTAGAGAATCACTGTAAAGGCACAGTATGTATAGTGTAGAGAATCACTGTAAAGGCACAGTATGTATAGTGTAGAGAATCACTGTAAAGGCACATTATGTATAGTGTAGAGAATCACTGTAAAGGCACAGTATGTATAGTGTAGAGAATCACTGTAAAGGCACAGTATGTATAGTGTAGAGAATCACTGTAAAGGCACAGTATGTATAGTGTAGAGAATCACTGTAAAGGCACAGTATGTATAGTGTAGAGAATCACTGTAAAGGCACACTGTATGTATAGTGTAGAGAATCACTGTAAAGGCACAGTATGTATAGTGTAGAGAATCACTGTAAAGGCACAGTATGTATAGTGTAGAGAATCACTGTAAAGGCACAGTATGTATAGTGTAGAGAATCACTGTAAAGGCACAGTATGTATAGTGTAGAGAATCACTGTAAAGGCACAGTATGTATAGTGTAGAAGAATCACTGAATCACTGTAAAGGCACATTATGTATAGTGTAGAGAATCACTGTAAAGGCACATTATGTATAGTGTAGAGAATCACTGTAAAGGCACATGTATATGTATAGTGTAGAGAATCACTGTAAAGGCACAGTATGTATAGTGTAGAGAATCACTGTAAAGGCACAGTATGTATAGTGTAGAGAATCACTGTAAAGGCACATTATGTATAGTGTAGAGAATCACTGTAAAGGCACAGTATGTATAGTGTAGAGAATCACTGTAAAGGCACAGTATGTATAGTGTAGAGAATCACTGTAAAGGCACAGTATGTATAGTGTAGAGAATCACTGTAAAGGCACAGTATGTATAGTGTAGAGAATCACTGTAAAGGCACAGTATGTATAGTGTAGAGAATCACTGTAAAGGCACAGTATGTATAGTGTAGAGAATCACTGTAAAGGCACATTATGTATAGTGTAGAGAATCACTGTAAAGGTGTATAGTGTAGAGAATCACTGTAAAGGCACATTATGTATAGTGTAGAGAATCACTGTAGAGAAAGGCACAGTATGTATAGTGTAGAGAATCACTGAAAAGGCACATTATGTATAGTGTAGAGAATCACTGTAAAGGCACATTATGTATAGTGTAGAGAATCACTGTAAAGGCACATTATGTATAGTGTAGAGAATCACTGTAAAGGCACAGTATGTATAGTGTAGAGAATCACTGTAAAGGCACATTATGTATAGTGTAGAGAATCACTGTAAAGGCACAGTATGTATAGAGAATCACTGTAGAGCACAGTAATCACTGTAAAGGCACAGTATGTATAGTGTAGAGAATCACTGTAGAGAATCAAGGCACAGTATGTATAGTGTAGAGAATCACTGTAAAGGCACATTATGTATAGTGTAGAATCAGAAGTATGTATAGTGTAGAGAATCACTGTAAAGGCACAGTATGTATAGTGTAGAGAATCACTGTAAAGGCACATTATGTATAGTGTAGAGAATCACTGTAAAGGCACATTATGTATAGTGTAGAGAATCACTGTAAAGGCACAGTATGTATAGTGTAGAGAATCACTGTAAAGGCACATTATGTATAGTGTAGAGAATCACTGTAAAGGCACAGTATGTATAGTGTAGAGAATCACTGTAAAGGCACATTATGTATAGTGTAGAGAATCACTGTAAAGGCACATTATGTATAGTGTAGAGAATCACTGTACCATCTAAATCCCTGTGAAGTATCTTTCCCATAAACAAAAGTATTGTATTTTCAGCTGTTTGAAGCTGGTGAACAAAACTGAAAGTAAAAGATGCAAAAACTAAACTTAAGAACGGGATGCAGAGAAATATCTATGACTTCTTAGACTTGCTGTCAATGATAATGACAGATCTATAACTGAGATTTCTATGTGAATGTGGCCTGGTCGCCCAAAAAGTCACATATTGCAGCTTTAATGCTAGAGAAACACACAGTCTAAGACAGAGAGACACACAGATAGGACTGCTCCATTTGATACAGTGAAGGTTGCGACAGACAGACGGGCAGGTTGGACGGAGACACAGAGGTCTTGATACAGCACGGCCGTATAAGACAAGATAGGCTGTGAGGTTTGACGAGGCAGAAGGAGGCTCATGCGAACGTCTGGCTGCTCCTTTTGACGGCATGTCAGGCTTGGCTCGCAGTCCGCTTGGCCACGTCCGCATGACGCACTCATCGTTGTGGCGGGCCTGTCAGAAAACACTGGTGTGCGGGAGACAGACCCGACCTCGGCTCGCCCAACGACCAGTGTATGACGTATGCGCCACCCTGCCAAGGAATATGTTCCCCAAACTGGCAAGCTGGTGGCAAGCCTGTTGACGAGAACGACCAGTGACATCATACAACAACATGATCACGCTCCGCTCCAGACATCTGAGGGAGCTCAAGGATCAAACAGACAGACACAACGACAGGGTGATGAAGGAAGGTGCTTTCAGATTTGGTTGTTACTGTGACTTCTAACACTCTTGATAGAGAATGCAAGTTTGCTCTTTACAGAAAGAAGACGGGTTTGATTAAAAAAAATCTGTAACAATTGTAAAATACCAACAACACACAAAAGCAAGCAAGCAAGCAGGCACACTTACAAGCGGAGTAGGACTTTGTCAAGAGGGTCATTTTTTCAATGCCTTACCGATCCAAAGTGTTTTATGTGATCTGTTTCAAGTGAATGGACAGGCACAGTGGGAGAATAATGTGTAATCATTAGCAAAGGGTTTACAAATTATTTATGTAATCTAAGCCATGATAATTTACTCAGACTTTTTTCCTGACTGCCATTAACAAGTAACTTGGAATCCAATAAATGTCACAATCGCTTTCACTTAATTAAAACAATAGATATCATATAGCAAGGCGTGCTGTCATTCATCCCCTAGTTTCCTGCACACTGCCATTTACAGCCAATGCTTTATGAGAGAGGGTGACACAAATAATAGTCATTAAACTGTCAGCCAATGGGAGCTGGATCACATTACCGAAATTAGCTAAGATGCACCATTCTAAATGAGGCCTTCCCTCTACACAAGCACACACACACACCCAAACATTACAGGAGGGAAACAGGACAAAAAGGAGGAGAGGAAAGGTCTTTCTACTTACTGCTAACACTTACAGAGCAGTTCAAAAGCATACCGCCCAGCTTTAAGGTTGTTTCCACACGGAAGGCTCTTTTGTCCCCACCATATTTGGGCGGGTGAGTTGAAACACTGTGTCTGATCCAATTAGGGCATCTGTCTTGACCATCCTGACTCCGATTAGGGCATCTGGCCAAATCCTGACTGTGACGTCCTGTTAAATAAGTGTCCATCGGACCACGCAAGATGAGCCTTTGTGCTTGACTGGTGCTGTGACATCCAATCATGTCCTCTGCGTTGGCATCATACCCCTGTTCACCTCCTGCAAGTCAGAGAGACATTTGGGGGGGGGTGTTGTTATCACGTATGTCCTGACAAATGTGTCACATTGAGATGAGGGGCTGTAACAGAGATAGTATTACCATGACCCCGCTGATGCCCTGACTAACACCAGCAGGACTGGGAACTACCATTATAAAGTACGTGGGGAAAGGAACATTGAGATGAGGGGCTGTAACAGAGGTAGTATTACCATGACCCCGCTGATGCCCTGACTAACATCAGCAGGACTGGGAACTACCATTATAAAGTACGTGGGGAAAGGAACATTGAGATGAGGGGCTGTAACAGAGATAGTATTACCATGACCCCGCTGATGCCCTGACTAACATCAGCAGGACTGGGAACTACCATTATAAAGTACGTGGGGAAAGGAACATTGAGATGAGGGGTTATAACAGAGGTAGTATTACCATGACCCCGCTGATGCCCTGACTAACATCAGCAGGACTGGGAACTACCATTATAAAGTACGTGGGGAAAGGAACATTGAGATGAGGGGCTGTAACAGAGGTAGTATTACCATGACCCCGCTGATGCCCTGACTAACATCAGCAGGACTGGGAACTACCATTATAAAGTACGTGGGGAAAGGAACATTGAGATGAGGGGTTATAACAGAGGTAGTATTACCATGACCCCGCTGATGCCCTGACTAACATCAGCAGGACTGAGAACTACCATTATAAAGTACGTGGGGAAAGGAACATTGAGATGAGGGGTTATAACAGAGGTAGTATTACCATGACCCCGCTGATGCCCTGACTAACATCAGCAGGACTGGGAACTACCATTATAAAGTACGTGGGGAAAGGAACAATGAAAGACAAGAGTTCTCATTATCATTCTGTAAATCGACTTTAAAGTGTTTACTTCCAGCAAGGTCCAACCTTTGTTAGATGACATTAGGCAATTTCAGTCAAAATTAATTGACACACTCATTCCTCTTAGTTGAGAGATTATAATAAGGCCTGACAGCACAATACAAAATTGTAGAAAAAGAGCGGTGTTAGTAGGCATCATCACGGCAACTTATTCTACAGACAACACTGACACCTGTTGGTGTGAAACATCAGTCAAATCTTAACAGTCCAACATGATATTTACATTACCGCCATTGCCAAACATTTCTGAAACTACCACATGTATAACGCCAATCACATACAGGCAACCTCCTATAGTTTAACCCACAGACCAATATCTTGATATATACCCCATCTCCCCTTTAGCCTCAGCCACATCCCTGTCCCCTCCTACCCATCCCATCCTCCACACCCACTCCTTTCCCTCCTGCTCTCTTCCTCTAATAAGCATTTAACATGGGCCATTGATTGGTGTGGCACACTATCGGTGGAACTAATTTATTTATGATCTTGTCATTTCCAATCATTGATCTGGATGTCCTTCGTTAGGGGACTAATGATATGCAGAGGTTAAAGATTCACAAATTATTGTGTTTGGTCTAGTGGAGGCTGTGCTGCAGGAGTAGAGGGTGCCAGAGGGGAGATGACTGCAGAAGGACAGGGCTCAAGAGGGGAGATGACTACTGGAGGAGAGGGCTCAAGAGGGGAGGTAACTGTAAGAGGAGAGGGCTCCAGAGGGGAGGTGACTGTAGCAGGAGAGGGCTCCAGGGGGAGGTGACTGTAGGAAGAGAGGGCTCCAGAGGGGAGGTGACTGTAGCAGGAGAGGGCTCCAGAGGGGACATGACATTAAGAGGAGAGGGATCCAGAGGGGAGGTGACTGTAGGAGGAGAGGGCTCCAGAGGGGAGGAGACTGTAGGAGGAGAGGGCTCCAGAGGGGAGGTGACTGTAGGAGGCCTCCAGATGGGAGGAGACTGTAGGAGGAGAGGGCTCCAGAGGGGAGTTGACTGTAAGAGGAGAGGGCTCCAGAGGGGAGGTGACTGTATGAGGAGAGGGCTCCAGAGGGGAGGAGACTGTAAGAGGAGAGGGCTCCAGAGGGGAGGAGACTGTAGGAGAGGGCTCCAGAGGGGAGGTAACTGTAGCAAGAGAGGGCTCCAGGGGAGGTGACTGTAGGAAGAGAGGGCTCCAGAGGGGAGGTGACTGTAGCAGGAGAGGGCTCCAGGGGAGGTGACTGTAGGAAGAGAGGGCTCCAGAGGGGAGGTGACTGTAGCAGGAGAGGGCTCCAGGGGAGTTGACTGTAGGAAGAGAGGGCTCCAGAGGGGAGGTGACTGTAGTAGGAGAGGGCTCCAGAGGGGACGTGACATTAAGAGGAGAGGGATCCAGAGGGGAGGTGATTGTAGGAGGAGAGGGCTCCAGTGGGGAGGAGACTGTAGGAGGAGAGGGCTCCAGAGGGGAGGTGACTGTAGGAGGCCTCCAGATGGGAGGAGACTGTAGGAGGAGAGGGCTCCAGAGGGGAGTTGACTGTAAGAGGAGAGGGCTCCAGAGGGGAGGTGACTGTATGAGGAGAGGGCTCCAGAGGGGAGGAGACTGTAAGAGGAGAGGGATCCAGAGGGAAGGAGACTGTAGGAGAGGGCTCCAGAGGGGAGGTAACTGTAGGAGAGAGCTCCAGAGGGGAGGAGGCGGCTCCAGATGGGAGGAGACTGTAGGAGGAGAGGGCTCCAGAGGGGAGGTGACTGTAGGAGGAGAGGGCTCCAGATGGGAGGTGACTGTAGGAGGAGAGGGATCCAGAGGGAAGGTGACTTTAGGAGGAGAGGGCTCCAGATGGGAGGAGACTGTAGGAGGAGAGCGCTCCAGAGGGGAGGTGACTGTAGGAGGAGAGGGCTCCAGATGGGAGGTGACTGTAGGAGAGGGCTCCAGAGGGGAGGTAACTGTAGGAGAGGGCTCCAGAGGGGAGGTAACTGTAGGAGAGGGCTCCAGATGGGAGGTGACTGCAGGAGGAGAGAGCTCCAAAGTGGAGGTTTCTGTAGACTGCAGGAGGAGAGGGCTCTGGACGGGAGGGTGCTTTAGGAATAGATGGCTCCAGCCTCTAACTTTCACAGGGGATGGGGGACACATGTCTCCCCCCCTACACACACATTCTGAAATTGCATTTTTGTCCCAACCCAGTTTTATCATTGGAATGTTAGAGCTGTCAAATCCACAAGTGGCTCCCAGCATTATACCAAAAGCAGACATTGTCATTTACTGCACGGAGTCGCATAAATCCTTTGTTCAGAAGTTTGAACACTGGAAAGTGAGATGTAACCTACACCTAAGTTAGGATGATAGAAATCGTTATTTAGTTTCATGATTTTTAAGTTTGGGCATTAACGCTGAATGGTTAAGGTAAGGGTTAAGGGTTAAGGTTTGGGATAGGCTCAAAACAAAAATCGCAAAAACAACTTTCTATTGCTGGATTTGAACATGCATCCTTCGAAATCAGAGGCAGATGCTTACACCCATCCACCATACGCAGCAAAACTGAAACATATTTGAAGTTAACGGAGCTCTCTGTTGCCCCCAGTGGCCGTTTTCACATCTCTCAACGTCCTCAGACATGGATGGACGTCACATACCGACTTGAATCTAGGCCAAAGTGTTTTTTTCTCAAAGTTGTCAGGATGTCACATGTCCTACTTATTTCAATACACTCGTAACAACATAAGCATTGTGAAACTTCTATTCAATCAAACAAGCCACACAGCAAATAAGCCTCTCATTGACCTACAAACAAAAATTCCTCGCTTGGTGAGCGGGAAAAAACTAAAAACCGCCACCTGCTGGAGAACACAGATTTTAGGCCCAGTTATCCCTGTTGCGTCGCCTCTTGCTCTCTGACATAGTCAACTGGGTGGGACTTCCAACTTCATTGGCTGATCCTTCCTTGTAACACTGTTGGAGTCAAGTCCAACCGGGTCATGAGGAGGGATCAGCCAATCATAAAGAAGAAATTGACTACTTCAAAATGGAGATTGCCTCAATGGCACTGCGCATGCTGTCACAGACAGTATCATGGCACAGATACAAAGATGATGTGACCATGGTATTATGATCAGCTAGGTTGGTCATGTAGCCAGGATACAGGCTACTCACATGTATTGTCATATAACCCTAGTCTGGTTCATGTAAACTGGAAATGTGGGGAATATTATTTTGAGACACTTTAATACATCCTTGACGGTCAATGAAACCAAATGTAAACTGCTACAAAGACATATACAGTAATTAATCCACAACATGCATTATGTTGACGATTGGTGCTGCACTAGTAAACTAGACTGCACATACAACGCATGGCACTATGGATCTACACAGAACTGCATAGGTCTTTGAGTTATGTACATAATAACCAGGGAACGAGGTCAAACACTTGATATCGAGAATGTATATTATATATATTGTAATGAGAATTAAAGGCAGAAACAATGGGAAAAAATGGTTTACCTTCACGCTGAGCCTTTCATTTAAAATACTTGTCTAACGGGGTTATTCCTGTTTTATTCAATTCTATAAAACTCAAGAAGGGAATCCAATCCTGAAACATGTCCTTGCCTTTTTAAACCAGTAGAGAGCAGTACTAGACCAGTCAAACAGATCACCTTAAACCAGTAGAGAGCAGTACTTAGACCAGTCAAACAGATCACCTTAAACCAGTAGAGAGCAGTACTTAGACCAGTCAAACAGATCACCTTAAACCAGTAGAGAGCAGTACTTAGACCAGTCAAACAGATCACCTTAAACCAGTAGAGAGCAGTACTAGACCAGTCAAACAGATCACCTTAAACCAGTAGAGAGCAGTACTAGACCAGTCAAACAGATCACCTTAAACCAGTAGAGAGCAGTACTAGACCAGTCAAACAGATCACCTTAAACCAGTAGAGAGCAGTACTAGACCAGTCAAACAGATCACCTTACACCAGTAGAGAGCAGTACTAGACCAGTCAAACAGATCACCTTAAACCGGTAGAGAGCAGTACTAGACCAGTCAAACAGATCACCTTAAACCAGTAGAGAGCAGTACTTAGACCAGTCAAACAGATCACCTTAAACCAGTAGAGAGCAGTACTAGACCAGTCAAACAGATCACCTTAAACCAGTAGAGAGCAGTACTAGACCAGTCAAACAGATCACCTTAAACCAGTAGAGAGCAGTACTAGACCAGTCAAACAGATCACCTTCAACCAGTAGAGAGCAGTACTAGACCAGTCAAACAGATCACCTTAAACCAGTAGAGAGCAGTACTAGACCAGTCAAACAGATCACCTTAAACCAGTAGAGAGCAGTACTAGACCAGTCAAACAGATCACCTTCAACCAGTAGAGAGCAGTACTAGACCAGTCAAACAGATCACCTTAAACCAGTAGAGAGCAGTACTTAGACCAGTCAAACAGATCACCTTAAACCAGTAGAGAGCAGTACTAGACCAGTCAAACAGAACACCAGACTTACTTTTTTCCCCTCAGACAGTCATGAACTATTCTTTGACAGAGATATAATTGTTCACATTGGCCAGAATAACCTTTGCTGCCATGTCTACAAAATCAGTCGTGGACAAGCGGAGGAGTGAGATGATTGTGTGAAGCTGGGTAAATCACATGACATTCCTCTGCTAATGATGAAATGCAAGAAAAGCCCTAATGTAAATTGGATTGTTGAATGTTTATGTTTCTTTTCTGCACTTCTTTCCTAATGAAGATAACATGTCTTGTTTGTACTTTTCAAGATGTTGGTCCTCTAGTGTCTGAACTGGTCATTCATGTTTTGTTCTTCCAATCCAAGTGTTGGATATGTCTGCCTTTTTTGACATATGAAGGAAGTCACTCAATTTCATCATTAACAGAATAACATTCTTGAACAAAGACGTTGCATTGATAAACTGTGAATATATTTTTTACAGCCATTGATTTCCCTCTATTATAGCTGAATAAATGGTGTGGGCTTCCAACCTAAAAATATCCTTCAGAGAGCCACCCTCCACTTCAGATCTTCACGAGGGTGAGTACACAGGGCTTTCTGGGAATTTCTGCTAGTTTGGTTTCTGCTCATCACAAATTCCAAGGCAGAATCTGTTCACGGCTTTGGCTCTTCACACTGGAATAACACACAGGTAGACTACACAGAAGCTCAAGTATAACTTTAATGATGGACCTGAGGATACAATGAAGACCATAATGTTGCAATAACATGGAGGCGCATGGTACCTAACAGTCCAACATACTGAATTATACTCCACCTACTGTAGCATTGTAACTTGAGCCATAGTGTCACAAACACCACGAGGGGAAAATGACATACTGTATGATAAAGAACATGTCTTCAGTTCTCTGAAAAACAATGCCGAAACCTCATCATGTTGTCCTCAGAGTCTGAGCTGGAGACAGAACTGTCCTCAGTGGATGCCTGATGGAACATGAATCAGCAATCTGAAAACATTAGCATTCATGGCTTACCAGTCACATGATAGTATACAATAGTACAGATGAAGCAATGCCGTAAATTCAGGTGTGCATTGACGGAGTAATTATTTGAAGCAGCTGTAGCATCGTCTATAATCCATGATGTGTGTTATAGTGGAGTCAGTCAGCAAGAGCACTCTGCTTCAGAGTCAATATTGGCTAGTGTGGCCTTTAACCCACTCACCTTACACCACATTAAATAATGCATTTAGGATTCAAATGAACTAAACAATCACCTGCAAATTATTATTTATTTTCAATATATCATTATAGGCCAGTTGAGTTGGGTATTGTGTGCAAACCTGAATTCATTTTTTTGTGAATTTGCCAATTATTAAATATAGCTCAAAATAAATCAAACAAGCTTATAGAATAGGTATTCATTTGTACCATAACTCAAGAAAGGCAGTTAATAGCTAAGATAAATCCAGCAAGGAAAGGAGGAAGACTACAATGGTCAGTGACATCATAAGGGTTGTGTTCTGAAGCAATTGCAGAAGATAGGAAAATTTAATCCATCTCATTTTTCCAGGAATGCAGAGAGCAGCTTTCAAAGGGAAACATTATACAACCATATCATTATGAATCCTCATTTAGCCTGTCAGGTCAGTCATGATTTCAACATATCCAGGTCAATTTCTTAATAAGCATATCCAGTAAACAAGTAATTAGCACATCCAGCTAATTATCATCCAGCAAATACCCAATTAGCACATCCTGCTGATATTCATTATATGCACACATAGTATCTTGTCCAGTGAATCACCATTTGGTAAAAACACTGCTTTAGAATTTACACTGAATCAGCACCTTGATTCAGGGAGAGCGGGGATGTGTTTACGTAGGCATGTGGGGTGGGGTTTAAAAGCCATAAGATTTGCAGTCATTGGCTGAGGGGAGCGTCAGTGTCAGCTTTTGGGCCCCACCTGCTCCCGCTTCTCTGACTCGCTGTCCAGGATGGGGCTGAGGCCACGGACCCCTGCGTACGGCCGGTGGGAAACCCCATTCATGACCGAAAGGCCCCCACTGTCTATCGGGCAGATGTAGTCTGCCAAATTATCTGGGCTCCTCTTCCTCAGGTGATTGAAGTGGGTCAAACCAAGCTTCTTGGGCTGAAATAATACAGGAAGACAAGAGATTAAGCTAGGGTCCCATGTACACAATACGTATATTGAACAATAACTACTGTGGATTATTTCTAAAACTCTCAATAACAGCATATTAGGCAGATTTCATTACATGTACACAGTATTCACAGCACATTATACAGTAATCATGGGCCTTCTTCCATGGACACACAGCAGTCGTACCCGGACTTTGGCGGCGGTAGTGAGGGGTGCATGGCCGGTGGCGTTGGCATACTCCCGTTTGTCCAGAGTGGCCTGCGTCCCCACCAGGGCAGTGAAGGCGGTGGCCAGGTGGCGGCGGAGCAGGGTCTTCTGAGGGGGGATGTTCAGCAGCATGGCCAGGGTCTCAGAGCTGAACCATGGTTCCAGAATCTAAAGTACAGGGGTAGAGGACAGGGCTGGAGCTCACTCAGGTAGGAACATTCTCCAGTCTTCTTCCAAAGTGTGTACCTGCAGATGACAGGGGGTGTGCAACTGCACACTTCAGAAAAGTTTGGGGAATTGGGACACATGCATGGTTCTGAGGTGCAGTCCACTCACAATGAGACCTCCATGTACCCCACTGCCCCGTAGGTTGGGTGCATACTCAGCCAGGTCCACTGCCCGAAGCCACTCCATCACACGATGGTTGGACCATTGGATCACTTCTGAAGGAGAGGGGTTCCTCTGACCAGGGGAGAGAGAAATGAGAGAGTTCCTCCACTGAGCAGTAAAATCTTATTAAACAAATATTAACTAATTTCTCATCCCTCATTCTAACTTTTCCTCTCGTCCATCTTGCAAACTTTTGCTTCTCCTCTCATTTCCCTCCTCAGGGTCCCTACCCTCTCACCTCCTCTCCAGGCCTGCGTCGGAGGCAGTAAGGGTTGAACTTGTTGACATGGAGGACGTGGATAGCACACTTTATACTGAGGTGATGGAGCTGACTGGTCACCTTCAGGAAAAGCAGGTCATTCTGGGAAACAGTTTAGATACTGTAGTTCAGTAGGAAAGCTAGGGCATATTCACTGTAGTTCAGTAGGAAAGCTAGGTCATATTCACTGTATGGGAACACTTTTATACTAATTGTATATTAAATGGTGATGATATCACATGAGCACGTAAACAGGATTCACTTTCAAAAATCTCATTGTTTAGCTTTACCACGGTGAGATACTGGAGCATCCTGCCATCCACTCGCCCCTCGTGGAACTGGTCCTTGTACTGAGGAAGGCCTATGTCATCCAACCATCCTGCATGTGACCAATCAGAGCTAACCATTTAACTTCCTTTTGAACAAGGAACATTTTCCAGCAAAATATCCTACAGACAATGCAGTTGACTCATTGTGCACCTCAAATACCACACTTCTGGCAATGTCTGAAAATAGTATATTTTAATAGTACAGTTTAAGTTGTAGACATACGTGTAACCCAAATGTGGTCTAGTTCAGAGGACTTTTCCAGGGCTTTAGTACTGAACCCCCTTAGAGCCAGCTGTAGTTTCTTCCTGTGTAGCGGGTGTTTGATACCCATTTCCTGTGGACACAGAAACATTTACATTAAAATAAGGTTCCCAAACACATGCAAGGTTTTACTGTGGTTTCCCAAAGCCAATCAATGACTGTTTCTAACTTCAGAACATGATCCTGACATGTTCTCCAGAGAGTATTATGACAATGGACTGTCCATATGGAATCCTGCTGAGACTGAAAAGTTCTGAGTGACTGACTTGACCTACTTGCTACCCTGAGGCTGTCCTAATATAGGCACCATAGAAGCAACTATTTTGTATGTTTTTAAGTTCATCATGGTAGAAACCCTCTCGCCCTCAATGACCTTCTCAAAGTCCTGTGGCCTTGCGGACAGGAGCGTCTGTCCGTTGTCGACCCACTGCCGGGTCAGGTTGACGTACTGGCCCAGACCATAGTCCTCCAGCCAACCACACACCTGCTCCCTGGTCCACTGGCTGAATGGTGTGTTCATATCCCTGATAGACAGAATGAACTATATTAAGAATTTGTGAGAGCGAGAGAGAATACTGATGGAAAACCTTGTTTTGCATCGGTCTACTTGTATTGTATTGTATTGTATTGTATTGTATTGTATTGTATTTGGCCAACTCAACATCTATACTATGTTAACAGTATACCCTATATTGAAACAGGTGCAGTAGCAAACATATGTTACTCATTTCAGTAAAGTAGGCATATGTCACAAGTCAATACTATACTGGAGACATTTTTTAATTAAAATGATTAAAAATAAACTTTTTTTGCAGAAATGTATTCTGGAACATGTGAACTTTCATGTTCCTTTAAAAACAAACTTGTATGCCATCTGTAAATGAAAATTGATTTTGTTAAATCATGAGCCTAGTTGGTTTAACCATGGAAAAACAGTAAAGGGGGATAACTAGTCAGTTGTACAACTGAAATCTGTTTTCTGCATTTAACCCAACCACTGAATGAGAGGTGCAGAGGGCTGCCTTAAATCGACATCAACACATTCAGCGCATCGGGATTTTTAAATTGTCAGCTCGGGGATTCGATCCAGCAACCTTTTGGTTACTGGCCCAAAGTTCTAAAGTGGCATTTAGTGAAAGATTTACAAAGAACTGCAGTGTTGCTAAGGATCTTCACTTTCTGGGAGGACAGTGTTTTGAAATCAGTGGAATGCCTAGCCATGGAGAAAAAGGCTTTTGGCAGAGATAATGGTTGGGCTGGACATGGCGAGAGAGGAGTTTGGATTGGTCTGCCATGTAGCATGCTTCTGTCTATAACATGAGCTGCTAAGTATGTTAAGATAATACTTTCTAAAGTGGCATTTAGTGAAAGATTTCACAAAGAACTGCAGTGTTGCTAAGGATCTTCACTTTCTGGGAGGACAGTGTTTTGAAATCAGTGGAATGCCTGGTGGCACCCTTTATTTGGATAGTCCGGAATTTTTATCTGTAGATGCTCTACATATGGGCATACTATCAACAAGCCATCTGTTGATAAGCAACTGTTTGATACTGTAAGGTTAATAATAAGGTTTAGGGTAGGGGTTAAGGTTAGTAGAAATCTGTAGATGCTCCAAATTAAGTGTTACTACATTTTTTTTGTTCATGCCAATAATCTACTGGGGAATTATGTGGTGTCAAGGAGTCATCCCCCAAACCCAGTCTTACCGAACAGAGCTGCCAGACTCAGGGGTCCGGGTCAATCTTGGCCCCGCTGTGGCACGCAGCCCCCCTCTCCTAAACTGGTTTGGTTCCAGGTCCTCCCCCTGCAGACCCCCTGACTGGGTCCGCCTGATTCTGGAAGAGAGGACAGTATTTGATTTCATAGACATACTGTAGATCATATACATGACTTGGGTGTCATTCACATCCCAAAGCTTGCAATTTTAGGTGAGGTACATATGCCTAATTTACTGTATATATAAATATTTTATTACAAAAATATACCCACTCACTTTCCCCAGAGTTTTCTGATACTGTTATTGTTCTTCAGGTGCTCTGGAGAGCCAATAGTCTGTTGACCTGACTCTGCCCCTGATGACTGGGGTGAAAGGTCAGAGGATGAGGTGTCGTCCATTTTCTGTGTCTTTCCTGTAAGAAGGGGGGAAAGAACAAAAATATAATTTATTTTCTAGTTGTTTCAATCGGACGTTTAAATCTGTGCGAAGGTTCTGGTTTAGCTTTCATTAGAGTTGCTTTTGAAAATGAAAGAAATCAACTTGTTCAAAAAAGTAATTTCTTTCCAGGCCCGCAACACAAATAGCTGATGTTATCTTTGTGCAAGTATGTTTCATACAGGCGGGGAACCTTCAGTCTTAATGATTGAATTCTGTTTATTGCCAATAGCCTGTGGAGAGATGAGTAGCACAAACATGTTAATTAACTCATAGCTAGTGTCATGGACACTCTTACGTGTACATATCCCTGAAAGATAAGACACATGAATGTATTGGAAATTCCAAGTTGTATGCAGTCAACTTAAACGGAACTGACACACACACACTTACCCTACCAGACATGTCACCAGGGGTCTTTTCACAGTCCCCAGGTCCAGAACAAATTCAAGGAAACATACAGTATTATACAGAGCCATGAGTGCATGGAACTCCATTCCATCTTATATAGTGCATGTGAACAGCAAACCTGGTTTTAAAAAAGAACAAGTAAAGCAACACCTCACAGCATAATGTCTCTCCCCCATATGACCATCTTGTGTGTATGTAGTGACATGTATGTGTAACTGATTGATGATCACACACACTTAAAAGCGTTAACATGTTTTATATGTCAATTGTAAAGTATTTTGTCTAATGTCTTTTTAGTTGTGTGTGTCAGACCCCAGTAAGACTCACTGATAGGCCCACCAGGGGATTGGTAGCGCTTTGCTTTCTCATGTTTGTATTGGAGGCCTTTGGCTCAAACCAACCACCCAACAGGAGTGAGAGCACATAGAAAGGCGCTCCAGCTGCTGGGCCTGTGCCTGTTTATGTGCACAGCACAAAATCCCACCACTGCATCCATAATATGGCACCATTTAAAGCCGGGAGGCCAAAATAGATTCATTTTGTGGGAGGATCATACACTCATGGGCTTGATTTGCCACTCCAAAGCCCAGGGTGGAGTTGGGGTGAGTGTGGTCCGTGAGAGAGGGTGGGGTTGTGTGGACCTTGATCATTTAGAAAGAGAAGGTGGATTGAGGTAAGCGACCTTTGCTCCGGCTGGGACCTCTCCGTTATTAGCTTTGATCACAGTGCCACTAGCCACTGATCAGAGACCTGTGTATGTGCCCTGTCTCAAAAGGAGGACCAGGGCTTGGTCTGATCTACCAGGGGCTTTGTGCTCTGTGGTGTAGAAGGGGCCAGAACTAAGCACATATGTTTTCTCAGAGCAGGTCTGTCCACCATATAAACACAAGACACATGGAAACCTATAGTATATTCTGAGGTGAAGGTGTCTGAAGCACCTATGGACAGTGTAGGGGTGGGGTAGTGCTTCTTCAGACTTACTTGAGTCTCCGTCTTCACTCCCCTCTAGAGACCTCTGGCTCGGTGTCTCACTGCACTCTCCGTTATGCTCTGGTAGGGAGGACTTCACCGGCAAGGTCTGGCACCTGTTATCTACAGGCCCATTCTGGAGAACAAACAGTTAAATTAAACAATTAGACCAATAGAATGTTTCATTTTACTTTAAATTCATAGATTTTTCTGTAAAATTCTGATTGACAAGACAAAACAATGTGGTCAGAAGTGTGACCCAAACACAAAGGGAACAGTAACGGTTAGATATGAAAGTGAAGAGTTTTGTTCACAGTTATAATACCGCAGTAGACACTTCAGCCTCTACAGGCATCACCACTACATGCTAGAGGTAGGAAAGGTGAAGAACAGTCATTAGATGACAAGGAGTCAGTGCTGTGATACAGATTGGGGAGACAAGTAATGCCCTTTCTAGTCAGATTTTCCTACTCTGGTCAGTAAATGTTAACAGGTGAAAATGTCTCCACTACCTTCGGTGAAGATCCATTCTGTAGGTTGTCCATACTGCTTGATAAAAGTCGGGGATGCGTCCTGATAAAAATACATTATCATCTGATCATTCCCAATGAAAAATATTGATTAGTGCAGTCAATTGTGCCCTTGTGTGTGCAGTCCCTTGTGTGTGTAGTCCCTTGTGTGTGCAGTCCCGTAAAAGGTGTTTCATTCCCCAGAGTCTCACCAGAGTTCTCTCCCCTTCTGGGTTGGCAGGTTGGACACAAGCTGGGGGGACGAACCGCTGAAGGACATCTGGACCAGAGTAGAGATGGAGATAAAGACAGGGAACAAGGAATATGACTGTAGCGCCACAGCCTCTAGTTCAATAGAAGACTTGTGGGAAAATGAGACTTCTGAACCATATTGGGCAGGATCAATCATGTTTTAATCCAAAGGCACTCTCGACCTTCATATTATGCTGATACTGAAAACTGGAGTAATTGTCAGTGTATGCTTGGGGCTGAGAGAACAATGTGTTCCCCCATCTGAACATTCCCCTTCCTCTGACCCACCTCAGTCTTTGTGTTCTCAGGGAGTGCACTGGGAGGAACTGTCCTCATCACCACTCCATGCTCCTCTTCTTCGCTGCTGCTCGACGGAGTCCTCTCATTGGATGCTGAGAGGATTGTAGGTGGAGCTATCAAATAAAGTGTCATTGCTTTATACCATCATGAGTAATGGAAATGTTCTGCTTTATTATACATTTGAATGTAAGGAATGTTTTACCCTTTCAGTGGCTTTTAAGAAATAAAATAAAAATCAATAACTAGAGTATGGGAAAGTTGTTACCTTGTCTTGGGGTCACAACATCTCTGAACTGTCTGCACTGGACTAAGAGCAGTGTGAGCTCCTCAATATGCCGGTCCTGTAACAGGGAGATTAATCCATACAGTACCTTTCAAAAAGTATTCAGAGTATTTCTTCTCATTGTGTACTAGAAAGTGGTATTAAAATTGAATTGTCAATCTACACAAAACACCAAAGTGGGGAAAAAAAATGTAATAACTCAAATATTCAGCTCCAAGAGTCAAAACATGTTAGAAACACCTTTGGCATCAATTACAGCCATAAGTCTTCTTGGGTAAGTCTAAGTGCTTTGCACAGCTGGATTGTGCAATATTTGGCTATTCTTTTTAAAATAACGATTGTCACATCCTGTTTAACATGAAACGAGGAAGAGCTCGGTTGTGTTTTGAAATGTTTCCTGGTAGCTAGCTAACTTTTTAGTTTGGATCCCGCGACACAGTTGGCATCAGTTGCTGGGACTGCTAGTCTCTGTCCAGTGATCTTGCCAACTATGGCCAGGTCTGAGGAGCCATTTACCTAGCGGGGTTGAGGGCAGACCGCGAAGCGGTTAGCCATTGTGGCTGGGACCGCAGATCGTCCCGAGTTTGTGGCCGTCTAGATCCCTGCTGTTAGGTTCAATCGTCCATGACCTGCCCTGTCTGGATCTGCGAAGAGAAACAGCGTAACCTGTGTTGCTAGCTACCATGACAAAGTTCTACAAGCAGTTGTTACAAGAAAATAGTGTTTTGTGTTTTGTCAAAATATGGGTGGATTCAAGTAACTGAAGAACAGTTTGCAGTTCTCACAGTCAGCACGATGAGTAGAAACAGAATGGTAAGATGAAAGTCATTGAGAGAGAGGAAGGGTCGGGACAAGTCTCTGAATGTCCTTGAGCGGCCCAGCCGAACTCGGACTTGAACCCGATCGAACATCTTTGGAGACTTGAAAATAGTTGTGCATCGACGCTCCACATACAACCTGAGAGATTGAGAGGATCTGCAGTGAAGAATGGGAGAAGAGGCCCAAATACAGTTGTGCCAAGCATGTAGCGTCATACCCAAGAAGACTCAAAGCAATGTTTTTGCTTTGTCATTATGGGGTAGTGTGTGTAGATTGACGAGGTTAAAAACAAGCATTTTTAGAATAAGGCTGTAACGTAACAAATTGGGAAAAGGAGTCTGTATACTTTCCAAATGCACTGTATATTCAGTCATATCCCTGTAAGGCTTAAAGAGCTTACGTCAAATGTTATTGAAGTGTTGTGGTTGCAGGTTCACTTGGCAAATCTACAAAAACTTTATTTGGGGTGTTGCTATAGCCCACCAAGTGCTAACAGTCAGTATCTAAATGTGTAAAAAGATTGATAGTGTGATGTAAACAGAGGTCTACTTCATGGGGTCCTGAATATTGACTGGGATTCATCAAGCGGTCTGCTCAAGAGGAAGCTTCACTGTAACCAGTGTTTTTAATCTGGTTCAAGTTAATCAACCTACGAGGGTGTTTAAAAACAGAGGAACAAGATCCACATGTATCGATTACATTGTTAAATACTGTAGAACTTTCTTTTAAAGCTGTGTCCGCACCCATTGGATGCAGGGATCACACTATAGTGGCTATAGTCAGGACAGACAACTTTTCAAAAGCTAATCCTAAAATAGTGTATAAGAGATCATACAAAATATTTTGCTATGACTCTTACGTGGATGTTACATATTTGTCTGATGTGATTAATGAAAAGGCGCAACCAAACATTGCACTTGATGAATTTATGAAATTGCTTCTTCCAATTATTGATAAACATGCACCTTTTAAGAAAACAGACTTCTAACTGTTAAGGCTCCATGGATTGACGAGGAACTTAAACTGTATGTTTGAAAGAGATAGGGCAAAAGGAGTGGCCAATAAGTCGTCTACGAGGCTGACTGGCTCACGTACTGCAAATTGTGACTAACCTCAAAAAGAAACTGCGTTATGAAGCCAAGATCAATTATATAAAATGGAAAAACTCAGATGGCTTATTCAAAGCCAATTAATGTTGGCAATTATTTTAATGACTTTATTGGCAAAGTGGGCAAACTTTGGCAGGAAATGCCAAACAGTGAGCCATCGTATTCATGTATAAATCTTTTTTTTATTTGTATTAATTTTGTAAAGTTTGTGTGGGAGAGGTGGAAAAATTGTTACCAATCAATGACAAACCTCCTGGCATTGACAACTTCGATGGAAAGCTACTGAGGACTCTAGCCACTTCAAAGCGATCAGGTCAACTGTGCCTAGAGGAAAGTCTTTGTCCTCAGGCTTGGAGGGAAGCCAAAGTACACTGCTCAAAAAAATAAAGGGAACACTAAAATAACACATCCTAGATCTGAATGAATGAAATATTTTTATTAAATACTTTCTTTACATAGTTGAATGTGCTGACAACAAAATCACAGAAATTGTCAATGGAAATCAAATTTATCAACCCATAGAGGTCTGGATTTGGAGTCACACTCAAAATGAAAGTGGAAAAACCACACTACAGGCTGATCCAAATTTTATGTAATGTCCTTAAAACAAGTCAAAATGAGGCTCAGTAGTGTGTGTGTGGCCTCCACGTGCCTGTATGACCTCCCTACAACGCCTGGGCATGCTCCTGAGGTGGCGGATGGTCTCCTGAGGGATCTCCTCCCAGACCTGGACTAAAGCATCCGCCAAATCCTGGACAGTCTGTGGTGCAACGTGGCGTTGGTGGATGGAGCAAGACATGATGTCCCAGATGTGCTCAATTGGATTCAGGTCTGGGGAACGGGCGGGCCAGTCCATAGCATCAATGCCTTCCTCTTGCAGGAACTGCTGACACACTCTGGCCACACAAGGTCTAGCATAGTCTTGCATTAAGAGGAACCCAGGGCCAACCGCACCAGCATATGGTCTCACAAGGGGTCTGAGGATCTCATCTCGGTACCTAGGTTGTTGCCCTCCTCCACGTCTCCTGATGTACTGGCCTGTCTCCTGGTAGCGCCTCCATGCTCTGGACACTACGGTGACAGACACAGCAAACCTTCTTGCCACAGCTCGCATTGATGTGCCATCCTGGATGAGCTGCACTACCTGAGCCACTTGTGTGGGTTGTAGACTCCGTCTCATGCTACCACTAGAGTGAAAGCACCGGCAGCATTCAAAAGTGACCAAAACATTAGCCAGGAAGCATAGGAACTGAGAAGTGGTCTGTGGTCACCACCTGCAGAACCACTCCTTTATTGGGGGTGTCTTGCTAATTGCCTATAATTTCCACCTGTTGTCTATTCCATTTGCACAACAGCATGTGAAATGTATTGTCAGTGTTACTTCCTAAGTGGACAGTTTGATTTCACAGAAGTGTGATTGACTTGGAGTTACATTTTGTTTAAGTGTTCCCTTTATTTTTTTGAGCAGTGTATTTCCACTACCCAAGAGTGGTAAAGCAGCCTTTACTAGTCCTAATAGCACACCTATAAGCTTGCTGCCAGCTCTTAGCAAATGGTTGGAGAAAAAAAAAAAGTGGACCAAATACAATGCTATTTCTCTAAACAAATGAAGACTTAACAATCAACATATACTGACAAATTACTGATGATTAGTTGAAAGAAATTGATAAGAATATTGTAGGAGCTGTACTGTTCAGTATAGCCTTTGATATTGACCATAACCAGTTGAGAAATATTAGGATTTTTCAATCTCAGCTCTGAATCCATGACATGGCAAACTATTTGAACTCAGAAAAGCTACCATTAAAAAAACTCTACATTTGACAAAGTGTGGTGTACTACAGGGCAGATCTCTAGGCACTCTACTCTTTTTACCAATGAACTGCCACTACACCAAGTGTCCATGTATGCTTATGATTCAACCATATATGCATCAGAAATCACAGCTAATGAAGTCAATGATCCCGTTAACAGAGTTGGTCTGTTTTGAAAAGGGTGGTCTGTAATAAACTGGTCCTGAACAGCTAGAACTAAACACATTTATTTTTGTTCCAAAAACAATCACCAATGGCCTCATGGTAATATCGCTGAGCAGTGTCATTCCTGTCCTGCAGCTCAGTAGGACTGATGTGTCTGGGTGGTTTAATAATCAACCATATCATGCTTGAAAGACTTTCATTGTCAGATTGGTTGTTGCCCATCACTACCCTGAGGCTTTTTGTTCTTGAAATTCGACACTTGATTGTGGGACCTTAAATGTGTGTATGGGGGACAGAGAACGCATTAGGGGTTGACTGGATTTTTGAATGACTTATTTCAGTGCGAGTCCAGGTAATTTGTGATATGTTAAGCCATATTTTACTCCTGAACTAATTTAGGCTTAGCTAAACAAAAGGGGATGAATACTTATGCAAGTCTTATGTTTATGCTAACGTTTTTTTTTTCACTCTAGATTGACAATTTTAATCCCACTAAAAACAAACATTGAAATAATCCAAAGGGTCTGAAAACTTTAGCAAGGCACTGTAATTGGCTTTCTCCATATGCTTTTAACATAAGAGTTGAGAAATGTGTGACATGGGCACAGCTGGAAATCAGTAGTGGTAACGGAGTGCGTGCATGTGTTTTGAAGTGGTGCCGTGCCCCTGGCCTGGTCTAGTTTCTCTTAATGGACCAAACTCCAAAATTAGGTCTGGCATATCCAAGACTCATTAATTGTGGCTTTGCCTAAAACGGATGGCTGCGGAGAGAGCGAGAACGCATGAGGCCTATTTGTTCAAAGATTCCACCCGTGGGTGCAACTAAGAGTACAAAATCTCTGTGCTGTAAACTGCGGTGCTACGGATGGGTGGTTACGTACGCCATCAGCCTTCCAGCAGCTCCTGCCACTCAAACAGTGATGGTCGTGCTGTGTGTGCCTACATTGCTTAATGTATACAACGGCACCCAACTGTATACACTGTACAAAGCAATGGAATCAGTCAGTTCAATGTTTTATTTTGTGACATATAGCAAATGATCTCACTACTGGACCAAGAGAGACAAACACACATTAGTAGTAACCTTTGACAGACACCTACTCACCTTTTCATCATTGGCAACCAGCAGCGTCTCCATCCCAGTCTTTAACCTTTGGAGCTCCTGGTCTGTAGAAAGGAGTCATACTGTAGTTGCCATCATGTACGCAGTACCATAATATGACAACGTATTTGCAATCTTTCATTTTCTACCCCATTTATGCATAAAGTTTTGTAAAATCGATGGAGCAGAGCTTTTCTCAGATGGAAAACATCTCACCTAGCCAGGGAAAAAGCAACCATATGAGCTAGGGGTCCATACAATAAAGCAGAACTTAAGTAGAGAAAGTTGACAGGCAGCCATAGGCAATGGAAAAGATTTCTGAAAATGAAACTTACTCAATTAACCATACTTCTAGTAGCAAGATGACATCAAGGTTGTTACTGGACACCAGTTGGCTGACATTCACAGATCAAGAGTCCCTTCCCAGTGGAAATTCTGTATTCTGATCAGGGATTCAATAATCTACTCAGCTGAAGAACATGAGCTCATAAAATGTTACCAGACCGAGGAAGCCAAGATCCATTCCTGGGTTTGATTTTCTTGGAGCCCCACAACAGGGTATGAACGAGTGAATTCATGTAAGGGACAAGATGTTGAAGCAGTGTTTTAAAGTTGTTAAAATAGTGTTAAGGCTTGTGCTTATTGTTGAGCCTTCTCCTGTACATATCCTCCAACAGTGGAAATGCAAGGTGGAGAGAGAACCATTGTTAGCGCCACTCACCGGCACAGTCGCAGCATGTTATTGATCCATGACCGACAAAAACCTATTGGCTAGTCACCAACAAAGGACATACAACCCCTTCATTACAGAAAAACAAACCCTGAATACAGTTTTGAAGTGCTTACCTCTCTCGGAGGTCTCAGCGGACAGTGGTCTGGCCAGGAGCTGTGCGTGCAGGCTGTCTATCTCTGCATTCTTACTGAGCAGGAGCTGCTGGAGGTCTGATATCTGTGCCTGTGTGGGATAGGGGAACAGGGTAAGATCAGGAGCATGGAGAATAAGTTTATTGGTGGCGTAAACTGTTTCGCAGATGTAATAGTAGGTGCAGAAAAATGCACCTGAAGCAGATATTTACATGATTTGGCTTGTCCACCTTTCCGGAGCAGGCTATATGTTTTACATAGGGCACACTGATGTTCACAGTAACACAACATGACCATGTATAGCAAAAAAAATACATTTTAGGAAGGCTGAGCTACACTAGCAGTGATTGAAGTTAACGTCGAGATAAGGGGTGCTCTTTTAATTTTTGGATAAAAAAAACCATTCGTTTTAAACAAGATATTTTGTCACGAAAAGATCTGACTACGCATGTAATTGACAGCTTTGGAAAGAAAAAAAAACTGACGTTTCCAAAAGTGCAAAGATATTCTGTGAGTGCCCCAGAACTAATGCTACAGGTGAAACCAAGATGAGATTTCATACAGGAAATGGTCCAGATTTTGAATGCCCTGTGTTCCAATGTCTCCCTATATGGCTGTGAATGCACCAGGAATGAGCCTGCACTTTCTGTCGTTTCCAGAACGTGTCTGCAGCATTGTGATGTATTTGTAGGCATATCATTGGAAGATTGACCATAAGAGACTACATTTACCAGGTGTCCGCCTGGTGTCCTGTTGAAATTATTGCGTAATCTCCAGGTCCATGCGCGTTCCATTTTCTTCAGAAGAGAAACCAAACTGCCACGAATGATTTATCGTCGATAGATATGTGAAAAACACCTTGAGGATTGATTCTAAACAACGTTTGCCGATATTAAGGAGTTAATTTGGAAAAAAGTTTGCGTTGTAATGACTTAATTTTCGGGTTCTCTTACCCAAACGTGATGAACAAAACGAAGCGATTTGTCCTGCACAAATAATCTTTTTGGAAAAACTGAACATTTGCTATCTAACTGAGAGTCTCCTCATTGAAAACATCTGAAGTTCTTCAAAGGTAAATTTTATTTGAATGCTTTTCTTGTTTTTGTGAAAATGTTGCATGCTGAATGCTAAGGTTAAATGCTATGCTAGGCTATCAAGACTCTTACACAAATGCTTGTTTAGCTATGGTTCAAAAGCATATTTTGAAAATCTGAGATGACAGTTAACAAAAAAGGCTAAGCTTGAGAGCAAATATATTTATTTAATTTGCGATTTTCATGAATAGTTGACGTTGCGTTATGGTAATGAGCTTGAGGCTATAAATAGGATCCCGGATTGCTCGTCGCAACAGGTTAAAATGCAAAGTGCGAGCGAAAAGCAGATGGGGCAGATGAAGTGAGGGAAAGTTTAAAACATTTTTTTTTATAAATAGCGCAATGAAGTTCAAGGAGAAATTGAGGGGTAGAGAGAGCCAGCGAGGTATGGCAATGGGGTGTGTTAACCAAGGTATTGTAATACCGCCAAGAAACAAGGACCTAACCACCATTTAAATCCATTTCTACGAAGAAAATGGCCTCCAGATTTGTTCAGAAAATAGCCTTTTGTGAATGACTTGTCTGTAAATTACTTATCTAACTGGGAAGAAAAGCAGATTGGACATAGTTTAGGAAAGCTGTAGATAGCAGAGGAATCTGGGCACTACTAGTACAGTGTAGACATAACAGGAGATGAGGTAGGCTAACATGTTTAACCTTTGCTGCTTTGAGTCTCCTCTCATACTGGGACTTCTGGTCTTCAAGATGGTCTACTTTCTCCTTGAGAAGTCTGAGCTCTTGAAGTATGACCTGGGGACATTGATAAAAGGATGTCATTGTCACAAATGTACATCAACAGATAATGGATTGTTTAAATAGTCTGGAGACTATCAATTAGTCCATCAGTTCTATCTGCCAACTACTCAAAACACCACAGTGAAATGCCTCTTAAACGATGCAGTACAGTGCATGCAGCAACCCCCTTATCTACACAAGTCATGGGATAGCATTGGGTTTGGGTTTCATGAACTACACAAGTTGTGGTGAGGGGTTCCTTAGTGCAAGCATAGAGCTAAGTGTCAGAGCCTTGGGATCATTCCATACACAGGGATGGGACGTCTAGGGTCAAAGGTCATGCAGACATTCTCTGCCTACACTCCACAGCAGCACTGCTCCTCAGAAGTACTGGAGCTATTCTCCACGCCTGGGAATGGAATCACGTCAGGAGGCTCCTCCAGCCCACTGTCATGTACCTCCTCTGGGCTACCCTCACAGGCGAGCCCCTGGTCTGGGTTTTGGGCCTCCGTGGACCCAATGTCACTGGCCTCCTGTGGGCTGCTGTCAGCCTGGCCTGTTTTCTCCCAGATCCTGCAATTGATCTCCTGCTGAAACTTACACATCTGCTCCTGCAGCTCACTAATCAAGTTCACAATACTCTGACAAAGGGAAGAGAGAAATAAGGAAAATAAAACCCCAAAAAGAATGAAAAGGGAAAGATGTTGAACACCACGCACGATATACTACCTACATTTTCTACACCCATTTAGTTAATAAAGTAACAGATGGAATGTTTAAAGCCATGTAGTGATTTGGGTTGATATGTCTGAATGAACCACAATGAGAAATAAAGGGCTGTGAGATCTAAACACCCTCTGGGCCTGTGAAATAGTCTTGTCTAAATATGCTTTTGACCTACTGAAGTGAGAACAGGTACCTAATCTCACACGTGTGCGATACTGCCACACGAAAGGAACAGTCTAGTCCATTAGAGCAGGGCATGTTATCATACTTAGAGTGTAACAACCATAGAGCTATACCTGGACTGTGGAATTATCACATGGTGTCCAGTATAGAGGATATGACATATATGGAGAGCTGTCCACAGCTATATATACACCCATGAGCTTAGGGACTCCGCTCCACAGCAGGGAGGCCTAAAAAACGAGTGTCAGTGTGCGTGCGCATATTCACACACATACTATACGCTTGAATGGTCACACATGGCACATCAGAGGAATGTTCAAAACAGAGGTCTCATTCTCTCCAGTCAGCTGTCATAGGGAAGGCAGTGTGTACATGACCAGAGCATAAAGACTATTGCAACACATGTCCTTATATTACTAAGTGTACTGAATATCCTCTACATTACAAACCACAGGTATGGATCATTTCCTGTCTAAAGTGTTATGCTACCCGGGCTTGAAAGGGGTGGAGTTTCCTCATTTGGAAACCACCTGCCTCTGCAGCTCATACAATAGGCCAGTCATGATTTCATAAACATCAGGACTTTAGACTAAAACGTTACACTAAAAACTAAAACCTGTCACCGAATTAAAGCCTACTCACCCTCAGGTTTACCCAGTCAACCATCATGGCTTCACATAGTACTGGATGTGCTCTGGGGCACAAAGGCTCTTTGACAAGCCATGTTGACAGTAACTACATAACTATCAGGTTTTGCAGTAGTTCTGAGGAAAAATGTTAGACCTTACCTTCATGTGGTGATGGGTGTAGGTAACCCAAAATACCATATGGGCTTAAGCAAACACACATTTCAGGTTGAACTAAAACACAGAGCCATGACTCCATGAAGAGCAGTTTCATTCCTAGGTAGTCCAGGAAGAGGGTGGAGTACATTTCACTGTCTTTATCATATGTTTGTCAAAGTCAGCAGCATTGTTATATCTCCCAAAACATGATCAGGACTTGTACATGCACTCCTGTCATTTCCTGGCAAAGCTCACTTCACTAAATATAAGTATCACAAGGGATGTGAAACAAACCCCCTCAGGGAAGCTGAATTATTTCACTACTCTATAGATGTTTAAAAAATAAAATATAAAAAAACTAAAATCAGTCTTGCTACAGTACAGTACAGTGTGTCTCAGGGACTCAACTCTAACCGCCTCAGTCATACATAAATGTTTAGGATTACACTCATCACCCCTCATGTCTGTGTCCTTGCCTCTGCTTTATGCTTCCTTGCTACTCCATTAATCTGTATCTCCTCCATGTCCACCAGCTTCAGTTTCAGGTAGGACACCTCTCCCATCAGGTCCAACTTCTGACTCTCCAGTGACGTCCTGCTAAGGAGCTCCTGCCACCAGGGGAGACACTTGTTAACACCAATCATGCAAATGGAGAAAAAAAAAAAAGTAGTACAACCACACCAAGCCCAAACAGAACTTTTACACTGGACACTAAAGAAGCTACCGTCTAGCTCTGTTCAGTTCTCTCAAAGTCAGACACTGTTCACACGGCTAAATATACACAGCCTCTGGGCACTATTTTTACTGCCCCTCTCACAGGCAGACTTACACAAGTACACATCATGCAGAGGAGAGCGTGAAGAGCCCACAGAACCCTGCACAGTTGGCATACAACAACTAGAAATACTGTAGAGGCTCAGCACTTGCCTTCCTATTTAAATGATGATTGCTATCAATCTAACATGATGCTGATTAGGACCTTGCTTGGGCCACTAATTATCCCTCTTTATCAGAAAAACATTCTGCTTTGAATATCCCTATTTCACTCAACAGCTAACTAGGTTGATTTCAGGCAGGTGCAAAGTCTCAGAGGCTGCCCAATTCTGATTTTCTTTTCACTAATTGGTATTTTGACCAATCAGAGCAGCTCTGAAACAGTGCTGATGTGAAAAGATCTGATGTGATTGGTCAAAAGACCAATTAATGAAAAAAATATCAGAATTGGGCTGCCTGTGTAAACACAGCCTTAAAAAGGTCCAAAGAAAATATCTGAAGCACTGAGGCAGTCCAACCATGGGCATTTAAAAATGTAGCTTTTTTTTAAAAGAGAAAATGGTTTGTTTTCTAAGGTTTCTGGGAGAGTGCACATGGAAAATATTAGAGCTGTGTCACTAATAAGAGATTTGCGGCTCAGGTCCAACGCCTCATAATGACCACGTCTCAAGGAAAAAAACCCGGCCCTTCAGAACAACCCTGCCGTACAGAGTTAACCAGGGGTGTATTCATTATGGAAACTGTTTATCGTTTAACCTCTACGGGATTGGTGTCTTCCCTGTGGGACGGTTGAGCTAATGTGATTAGCAGAGGTTGTAAGTAACAAAAAAAATCCCAGGACATAGACATATCTGATATGGGCAGAAAGCTTAAATTCTTGTTTATCTAACTGCACTGGCCAATTTACATTAGCTATTACAGTGAAATAATACCATGCTATTGTTTGAGGAGAGTGCACAATTATGAACTTGAAAATGTATTAATAAACCAATTAGGCACATTTGGACAGTCTTCATACATCATTTTGAACAGATATGCAATGGTTCATTAGATCAGTCTAATACTTTGCACATACACTGCTGCCATCTAGTGGCCAAAATCTAAATTGTGCCTGGGCTAGAATAACAATGGCCTTTCTCTTGCATTTCATAGATGATGGTGCAAAACAATTTTTAAAAACTCATTTTTTTCTTTTACCAGATCTATATCTATTCTCCTACATTAATTTCACATTTCCACAAACTTCAAAGTATGGATATCCTTGCTTCAGGTCATGAGCTACAGGCAGTTAGATTTGGGCATGTCACTTTAGGTGAAAATTGTAAAGGGTCGGAACCTTGAATGGAAACAATCGGAGCAAATCAAAAGTGTATTTTGGACAAATGCTGGTAGGTCCCTCCCCATTTCATTTATTTTGCTTCTGTTTAATAAACTTTTTGCAACAGAATCGAAGTTTACAATGGCTAGCAAATGAAATGCATTGTTGGCATTTAATGACAGTCTAACAAATTTGACCTACTATACAGAATTTGTTCAGGGGAACTTTGGAGCATTTGAAAGCCTCTCCCTGGAATGATGATATACTGTAGCAAAAATGCTTACTAGTATACAAAGTTTGTCCTACCTCAGTTTCCAGTTTGTATGGACTGACGATAGTCCTTTTCATGCATGTTGCTGTCATGAAGTTATCTTAGCTTAGTTGTAAAGAGGATCCTTGATTCTGACTGAGATTCCATGTCTGCTCTGAGCTTGAACTCTACTGCACCTCACAGGAGTGGGAGACATGGACACCTCTACTGATGACAGATCTGTCTCTCTCACACTCACACACACCGGGGGGTTAGGGGTGTGACCGACTACGCTCCCGGTCCTGTGCACACATGCCCAGACAGACCAGCCTTAGAGCAGAGCACCACGACCAAACCTACAAGAGCAGACGGCCGCTGCACTCCAAGAATCAGTCCTGGATGGAAACAGACCACACTAAATATTTGGGTTGTCAGAGACTTTGGAGCCCGGCTAACTGGAATCCCAGGGAGGAATTTCCTCCTGGGAAGCTGGCCTCTCTAGGACGCAGTCTACCATGAGACTCAGCATGTCTAGACAGTCTGCTAGGAGACAGAGCATGTCTAAATCTAGTCTGCTAGTGGACTGAATATAAGACTATTGTATGAGGAGTATTTGTGCCATGGGTGTGTGCTAGTCTTAAAATACAAAGTAGTAGATGAAAGCTTTGGATGTCCCCTGCTCACACATGCATTATTTTAAAGCATTCTAGTCATACATAAAGCAAATGTCATCATGTCAGTCTAAGGGAGAAGGCATAATAGTTGTGCTGCTGTGATGCAGACTTTCAGATCCCAATTTGAATAGAAACGAGAAGATACAGAAGTGAACCTGATAATCACACAAATCGAGGAAGTTGATATCATGCTGAAGCCAGTCTAAACTGAGACTGTAAATAAGGTTGGTGTTCAAAGGTTTGTATGAATGGAAGAGGACCAGAGTGTGAGGTCCTTACCTGCTGCAGCATCTCTTCTGTAGAGTTGAGCTTGTGTTGGTGTTCCTCCAGAGAACTTTCCAGATCACTGATCTTTACTCCCTGAGCTTCCACCTGGTCCGTCAGAACGCTCACCTGTGTGTGTGTGTGTGTGTGTGTGTGTGTGTGTGTGTGTGTGTGTGTGTGTGTGTGTGTGTGTGTGTGTGTGTGTGTGTGTGGAATGGAGTAGAAACTTAGTCACACCAGTAGACAGCAATACTTCAACATTTCTGACCCCTTCTTTCAATGTTGTCAACCCTCTTGACCTCTGCTCATCCTTCATTCCCACACTCTCTTTCTCCCTCCCTGGCTCCATCCTTTACTCCTCCAGACCTGGGAAGTCATCTAACCCCACCATCCATATGCACTTTCTCAAAGTCATTCAAATCACCTCTCTTTGCCTGCCATCCATTTCAAAACATATCAGCTCCTTAATTGATATAGACTTAACACTGCCAAATTAAACAGTGCAAGTATTTCCAAAGCTGAATGAAGGACTCTTTGTCCTTCAGGAGTTTTTCTCAGTTCAGCCCATCAAGCCGGCTCTGCACTACTCATGATGTAGATAAAGCTGTTGAGAAAACAAACTAGCGAAAGAGCCAATCAGTTACAAAAGGCAGGGCTCAACCAGCCAATCAGATGGAGTTTAGTGGAGGAATGTGGTAGTGTGTACATGAGACCTATACACAACAACAAGACATCACATCTGCCAACAAACAGAGGTGTGTTGTAGCCAGCAAGTCTGGACCTGACTGCAGAAAAACCCTTACTCAACAGCCTTGAGAACTAGTGTACACACACACACACTTAAGAAGTACTGCCCTTGTACCTAACCCTTGTTGACAACAAAACAACACAGCAATGAAGGCCAACCACTGGATTAGCACCCCCCCTCTCATATATTTACGTATATATATATATATATATATATATATATATATCTTTCTCTCTACATCTCTCTCTCTGTATTTTTCTCTGCCACCCTATCTTTCAATCTCCTTCCCTCTTCCTCTCTCTTTTTCTCTCTTCCTCTCCCTCTCTTATGACTGATACATGATAGAGATACTACTGTTTATATTTTATAGAGGGCACCAAGGGGCCAATGGGGTGTAATGCATCCTCTTGTATTGCAGTAGGCTCAAATTCAACTCTCTCCGTCTCTCTCTCTCTTCCTCCCTCTCTTATGACTGATACATAAGGGGGCCAATGCAGTGTAATGTATCCTCTTGTATTGCAGTAGGCTCATATTCAACTCGGGGGATTCAACTTCAGCTGAATTTAAATAATTTCTGTAGGTGAAGGATATATCCATTAACACAACTCTTATTTTTTTATCCGTTATTTTACCAGGTAAGTTGACTGAGAACACATTCTCATTTGCAGCAACAATCTGGGGAATAGTTACAGGGGAGAGGAGGGGGATGAATGAGCCAATTGTAAACTGGGGATTATTAGCTGACCATGATGGTTTGAGGGCCAGATTGGGAGTTTAGCCAGGACACCGGGGTTAACACCCCCACTCTTACAATAAGTGCCATGGGATCTTTAATGACCTCAAAGAGTCAGGACACCCGTTTAACGTCCCATCCGAAAGACGGCACCCTACACAGGGCAGTGTCCCCAATCACTGCCCTGGGGCATTGGGATATTTTTTTTAGACCAGAGGAAAGAATGCCTCTTACTGGCCCTCCAACACCACTTCCAGCAGCATCAGGTCTCCCATCCAGGGACTGACCAGGACCAACCCTGCTTAGCTTCAGAAGCAAGCCAGCAGTGGTATGCAGGGTCGTATGCTGCTGGATATATGCTAATGTGCAGCGAAACACACTATTCTCTCCCATACAAACACACAAAAGCAAAACATACACATGCATGCACTGTTTATGCCATAAGGTAATCTTACCTGGAGGACAAGGAACTCTTTGTCTCCCTCTAAGCGTGTCAACCGTTCTTGGTTAGTCTCACCGTTCACAGGGGACCGCTGGTTTACCTACAGAGGAGTGGTCAGTTACTGGTCAATTTGTGGTCAATTTGTGGTCAGTTCACGAGTCATAGGAAAAAGAAGACAAAGTATGCATATAGCCATATATCTTTTGAACAATAGAATATGCAAATACATTCTCTCTTCAGCTATTTCAAGTGCTGCAAATAACACATTTTTGCCCAACATAAACATCCTGTAAACAAGTCCAAATAAGCAAGTCAGTTTGGTAAAAGAGAGAGAAAGAAACTTCGTATATAATCATCTATCAGGCCATTTTGTGTCCAAGTTAACCCCGTAACAACGAGGTCCAGATGGTACGAGCCAGCAAAGAGTTAATCACATCTCCCTAATGACAACAAGATGGTGAAGGAGAATTCAGGAATGGGCTGATCGTAACTGCATCCAGTCTAGTCCTATCAGGTCTATTTCAGGTGCGTCCTGTACTGTGCCCCCAGAGGAAGGACAAAGTCTGAAGTGAAAACACATGTTGCCCATCCATTCATCCATTCATCTATTCTCCTCAGGTACTATGACCTCTTGACCTGTCTGGTGTTTATCTTTCACACATTCCAGTATGCACTTCTCCTGACACATGTTTCCTGCCCCTAATTGGTGATTGGTCACTGGGACCTTGATTGCTGATTGGCCGCAGGGACTGTGAAACAGGTTAAGCCTGGTGCACAAGCTCACCATACCAGATCTGGTTCCCATTTAGTGACACGTTTAAATGTTTTCCTCCTATCCTAGATAACATCCATTCAGCCACAGACTCAGATTAGCCTACACATTCTTCACTGAAATTCAGTAAAAGTTCCTCAACAGATGGATTGACAGATTAGCCATATAGCTATTTGAACCATATGGAAATTAAATGTTCCTGTTATGGTACCATGTATGAATCGCCTGCAGAGTTATGGATACAGTTCCCTTATGGAAAAGCACATTTAGTCAATCTGTTTTCTCTGTGAGAGCTTCCCATGCCTGGAACCCACTGTCATCAGACACGCATAACTGCACCACCTATCCCACCTTCACAAAAAAAACGAAGAAATGGTTAAAGGCCAATCAGACTTGTGAACATAATCCCCAGCTGTGTATTGCTGCTTTCCATGTTGTCTGTAGCATGTGAGGTGTGGAAACACTTGCTTTTATGCATTTTGTTTTGTTGCTTTTGATGCTATTGTTCTATGTTGCTCTGCATGTGCTCACTGCTCATTGTTTGTCTGTATTGTAATTGTTTTAAGAACCTGCCCAGGGACTGTGGTTGAAAACTTTTACTGAATCGTTGATTAATGTGCACTGTCCCTGTAAAAATAAAAATGAACTAAACGTATATTAGTAAAATATTATATTATTCCTGTTCAGTAAAGAAACACAGGGAGAGTTGGGTCCCTTGTGGCTCAGTTGGTAGATGCCAGGTTTGGATTCCGATGGGGGACCAGTACGACCAAGATAATAAACAGGGTATGGAAATGTATGCTCTCACTACTGTAAGTAGATACGAACGTCTGCTTAATGACTACAATGTTCATGTAAATGAGAGTTCAAAGTGTTTTCCAGAAAGCTGGTTACCATGTTTTATTGAATGCTACCTGTTGCTTTTCAACAATTCCCAAGCTTTTCCCTATACCGGCCTTTTCTGTGAAGGTGTAGAAATTACAGACAACAGAACAGGTGAGTACTATGCTGCCCTACCAAGCAAAAAGGCAGTAACTGCTCATTTAGTTGAAAATTAGTTAATGTCATTTTTTGCTTCATTAAATACATGCTTAATCATGTGGACAAGTATCCTGCCTCTATTGTATTGTGTTATGGAGAAAATGGGGGTCATGTTAGTAGTAAATGCATAAAGTTACTGTGAAACCAAGGTAAATAAAAGCCATTTTTCTCAGTTTCACGCTATTAGCATTTACTGCCTTTTTGCTTTTTAGGACAGCATGACGCACAAATTTCCAGCTTACGGTCAAAACAGGTGAGTCTGTACTATCAATGTTGCCAACTGTGTTACAATGAGCAACTCCACAATACACGTCTTTCTCCATGTGCATCACCAGTATGCAAGGAATTTCACTGTCTGTGTACAATAACAAAAAACAGATTCCTCTATACAGATGTATAAGCAAGGTAAATGCATGAAAGTGAAACCTCAAAAAGCCTCTTACCTTTTTCAGCCAGGCAAAATGCTTATAACAATCGATGTTATACTCCATTCTGTTGGCCCATTGTAGCTTTGACTATTTCCTTCCTCAAACTCTACACTGCAATTTATCCCGGCAAGGCAGTGAGGCTCCACACACACACACAGAGAGAGACAGAGACAGAGACAGAGACAGAGAGAGAGAGAGAGAGAGAGAGAGAGAGAGAGAGAGAGATAGAAAAGAGAGTGATTAATAAAGTAGGGATCAGAAAGAAAGATACTACATCACTGTTAATCTCCCTGAAACCTTCTATCTTCTTCCCTCTCTCTTGCTGCAGAGAGACTGTAGTGGGGACCCTATGGTGTGCTGTGTCTGGTTCGGACCCTGGCTGTGTGGTTTGGAGCCCAGACAGAGGCAGGCTGAGAAGTGGCTAGTCTCTAATATCAGACTGCAGCTCTACGACTCAAGACCACGCCAGCTGGCTCCTCTCCCTCCCTTTCTTCTCCCTTTTCTCCTCCCCTCTCTCTCTCTTATTCTCTTTCTCTCTCTCTCGCTCTCTCTTACACACACACACACACACACACACACACACACACACACACACACACACACACACACACACACACACACACAGACACACACACACACAGACACACAGACACACAGACACACACACACTCTTTTTCTCTTGCTTTCTGTCTGTCTCTCTCTTTTTATGCCTCTCCCTCTCCGTCTCATACACAAACATTAGCACTTTTTTCTTTTTGGCTCTTCTCCCCCCCTCTCTCTCCCTGAAGTACCCGTCGATGTAGCTACTTTTGTGATCTCTCTAAAAGGGGCACGGGAGAGAGGGAGCAGTCTGCTACACATGCTTGTCACAGATGTGGTACAGACCAGGAATGGTAGGTAGACAGAGAGGGGGAGGAGGAGGAAGAGAATGAGGAGATTAAATAGGCATGAGGAGAAGGATGGAGGGTAGGTGAGGAGAAAGAAGGGGGAATAGGAAGTGTAGTTAGGTGGGAAGATTATTAGATGTCCCTTTCCTTACCCTGAATGTGCATAGTAAGTATGTGATAAAGTTTATGTGCAAATAAAATCAACATCAAAATGCAAGCAGGAAGGAGTGGATAAGGAGAAGAAAGAGGAGGAAGGGATGGAGGAGGGGAACTAACTGCTCCCAGTCTGAGCAGCAGCAGCTACCTCTGGATCTCATTACCAGTGGCAGATGAGAGACCCCTGCTCTGGCTCCTACTTCTGGGTGGAGAGTAGATGGGAGGGGGCATCCACCCCTGAATAAAGACCACCACCAAACAGACCTTATGCCTTCATGTACCCTATAAATACTGTACATGATCTATAGTTTTGTTCACCCAGAGATTTTGCCTCAAAGTGGAGATACAGCCATCAGAGCCTTAACGCTAGCTATCCCAGAGTCTAGCAATCCATTTTGACTTGTTTTGATTTTCTGAAATCGGATTACTATAAACTGTTCGGTGTTGAATATATTGTATGTGCCCGCTCCACAAACAGGCTGTCAGGATTGCTGAGTGAAAGTATTATGTGCTGATGAATGTCTCATGTAGGTTTGATGTCACTGAATACATCAACATACTGTGTGAAATAATTGAAAACATCCAACTGCTACCTAGCCAGACCACTAGAGGGCACACTCCCACTACAACGCTATCTTCTACAGTGCCTGAATGCTGTCAGCTAAGAAAGTGTTCTCTATAGGGATATTGTAAAGACATTGTATGTTGTATTGACCGCCTCTATGAGTAAATGCAGTGTGTCAAAGTGCTGTGCTCTAATGGTCTTTTAAATTTTACACTAGTCAGCACAGATATATATTCATGATCTCATGTCACCTTAGTTGTAGCCCTATTCTGGGATTTGCTAGAATTTTCATTATTAGCATTATGCTAGCCTGTATTACCATCTCTATGGGTGATGTCACTGTTTTCTCAGTCTTAGAGCAGTCTGCTGGGGGTCATTAGCACTATGCTATCTTCATTATTAGCATTATGCTAGCCTGTATTACCATCTCTTTGGGTGATGTCACTGTTTTTCATTAGCATTATGCTAGCTATCTTCATTATTAGCATTATGCTAGCCTGTATTACCATCTCTATGGGTGATGTCACTGTTTTCTCAGTCTTAGAGCAGTCTGCTGGGGGTCATTAGCACTATGCTATCTTCATTATTAGAGCCGTGTGTCTTGTGCCCCTTACGGGAACCCCTTACGGGAAAGAGAGTGTGTGTGTAAAGAAAATATAAATCAAGCCTTACTGTTGCATTTGTCTTTCTTGCACCAATTTTGCTGACAGCTGCTTTACTGAGGAGCGTTTTTACATTCTATGACTATGACATGTGGTGTTATGGACCTTAGTTGAAGCAATTGTAAGTTGCTCTGGATAAGAGTGTCTGCGACCAATTGGGCCAGTGTCGTCCAATTGGGCCAGTGTCGTCCAATTGGGCCAGTGTCGTCCAATTGGGCCAGTGTCGTCCTAAATGTAAATGCAATAAAAATGATAGAGGATAAATGGAATAGATCAGGTGGGGGAAGAAGAGAGGCAGCTTCAAAGACAAGCAGAAAGGTTGATGTACAGTAGCCTACTGTCAAGGACCTCTAATCAAAACCTGCAGTTTCCCCCAGTAAATATGCTCTAGTTGTAACAAACTCAAACTCAATCCCAGTATCTCAAACTTCAAAATCATAAGAGGAACTTTCCTTTCCTCATTTAATGTAAAATCTAAAGTACACAATTTTTTAGATTATGCTTAGAAAGAACTGAACACATTGTAACATTCCTACTCTAAGTTAATCTATTTAAATCTCAATTAAACCTTCAACACATTATCAAATACCAGTCTAGAGAGAGCAGTAATTGCAAA
>NC_002980.1:0-16644 GCF_018296145.1 Oncorhynchus tshawytscha
ACGGCCGTAACTATGTACATTTGTAAATGTTATAACTTGTAAACCCAATGTTATACTGCACCTATGTATAATATTACATATTATGTATTTACCCATATATAATATCTGTGTTGTGGGTAGTACATTATATGTATTATCAACATACGGTGGTTTCAACCCCTCATACATCAGCACAAATCCAAGGTTTACATTAAGCCAAACACGTGATAATAACCAACTAAGTTGTTTTAAACTGGATAATTGCCACATCAACACAACTCCAGCTAACACGGGCTCCGTCTTTACCCACCAACTTTCAGCATCAGTCCTGCTTAATGTAGTAAGAACCGACCAACGATTTATCAGTAGGCATACTCTTATTGATGGTCAGGGGCAGAAATCGTATTAAGTCGCATCTCGTGAATTATTCCTGGCCATTTGGTTCCTAAAGTCAAGGGCTATCCTTAAGAAACCCGCCCCTGAAAGCCGAATGTCACAGCATCTGGTTAATGGTGTCAATCTTATTGCCCGTTACCCCCCCAAGCCGGGCGTTCTCTATATATGCATAGGGTTCTCCCTTTTTTTTTTTTCCTTTCAGCTTGCATATACAAGGTGCTAGCAAAGAAATTCTAACAGGGTCGAACTAGATCTTGAATTCCAGGGAACTATGTATTCATGGTGGAATGATATTCTATAAAGAATCACATACTTGGATATCAAGTGCATAAGGTCCGTTATTTTCTTCACAGATATCTAAGATTTCCCCGGCTTCTGCGCGGTAAACCCCCCTACCCCCCTACGCTGAAAGATCCTTATGTTCCTGTTAAACCCCTAAACCAGGAAGTTTCAAATCAGCATGATATTTTTTATATACATTAATAAACTTTTAGTGCACTTTATAGCAGTTTGGCACCGACAGCGCTGTAATGCGTACACTTTCATAATTAAAGTATACATTAATAAACTTTCCGATCCCCTAGCAACACCATTTTCCCGCCTAACCCACTGCTGGCGTAGCTTAACTAAAGCATAACACTGAAGCTGTTAATATGGACCCTAGAAAGTCCCACGAGCACAAAGGCTTGGTCCTGACTTTACTATCAGCTTTAACTGAACTTACACATGCAAGTCTCCGCATTCCTGTGAGGATGCCCTTAATCCCCTGCCCGGGGACGAGGAGCCGGCATCAGGCGCGCCCAGGCAGCCCACGACGCCTTGCTAAGCCACACCCCCAAGGAAACTCAGCAGTGATAAATATTAAGCCATAAGCGAAAGCTTGACTTAGTTAAGGTTAAGAGGGCCGGTAAAACTCGTGCCAGCCACCGCGGTTATACGAGAGGCCCTAGTTGATAACTACCGGCGTAAAGAGTGGTTATGGAAAAATATTTAATAAAGCCGAACACCCCCTCAGCCGTCATACGCACCTGGGGGCACGAAGACCTACTGCGAAAGCAGCTTTAATTACACCTGACCCCACGACAGCTAAGAAACAAACTGGGATTAGATACCCCACTATGCCTAGCCGTAAACTTTGATAAAAATATACAATTGATATCCGCCAGGGTACTACAAGCGCCAGCTTAAAACCCAAAGGACTTGGCGGTGCCTCAGACCCACCTAGAGGAGCCTGTTCTATAACCGATAACCCCCGTTCAACCTCACCACCTCTTGTTTTACCCGCCTATATACCACCGTCGTCAGCTTACCCTGTGAAGGCTCCATAGTAAGCAAAATGGACAAAACCCAAAACGTCAGGTCGAGGTGTAGCGCATGGGGTGGGAAGAAATGGGCTACATTCTCTAAACTAGAGTACTACGAACCACGCTGTGAAATCAGCGTCCGAAGGTGGATTTAGCAGTAAACAGAAAATAGAGAGTTCTCTTGAAACTGGCTCTGAGGCGCGCACACACCGCCCGTCACTCTCCCCAAGTTCAACCTGTCCTTCTAACTAAGAAGTTAACCGAACAAAGGGGAGGCAAGTCGTAACATGGTAAGTGTACCGGAAGGTGCGCTTGGAATAACCAGAGTGTAGCTAAAATAGGAAAGCACCTCCCTTACACCGAGAAGACATCCGTGCAAATCGGATCACCCTGAGCTGACTAGCTAGCCAACACACTTGGTCTAACACCACACATACATACCCCAATAAAACTTAGAATTAAGTCAACAAACCATTTTTCCACCTTAGTACGGGCGACCGAAAAGGAGACAAATTGAGCAACAGAAAAAAGTACCGCAAGGAAAAGCTGAAAGAAGAAATTGACATAATCCATTTTAAGCCTAGAAAAGCAGAGATTAAATCTCGTACCTTTGCATCATGATTTAGCCAGCAAACCTGAGCAAAGAGAACTTTAGTTCAGGCCCCCGAAACTAGACGAGCTACTCCGGGACGGCCTATTATAGGGCTAACCCGTCTCTGTGGCAAAAGAGTGGGACGAGCCCCGAGTAGAGGTGATAAACCTATCGAGCCTAGTTATAGCTGGTTGCTTAGGAAATGAATAGAAGTTCAGCCCCCCAGCTTTCTTAGGACCTTGAGGTAAAACTAATATTGTCCCAAAGAAACAAGGAGAGTTAGTCAAAGGAGGTACAGCTCCTTTGAACAAGGACACAACCTTAACAGGCGGCTAAGGATCATAATTACTAAGGTAACCTGTTACAGTGGGCCTAAGAGCAGCCACCTGCACAGAAAGCGTTAAAGCTCAGACAGATATAAACCTCTTATCCTGATAAGAAATCCCACCCCCCTAACCGTACTAAGCCGTTCCATGCCCCCATGGAAGAGATTATGCTAGAATGAGTAATAAGAGAGGACGACTCTCTCCCAGCACATGTGTAAGTCGGATCGGACCCACCCCCGACAAATAACGAACCCAAACCAAGAGGGAACTGTAGACCAGAATAAACACCAAGAAAAACCTACACTAATAAATCGTTAACCCCACACAGGAGTGCCCCCAGGGAAAGACCCAAAGAAAGAGAAGGAACTCGGCAAACACAAGCCTCGCCTGTTTACCAAAAACATCGCCTCTTGCAAATCAAAACATAAGAGGTCCCGCCTGCCCTGTGACTATGGGTTTAACGGCCGCGGTATTTTGACCGTGCGAAGGTAGCGCAATCACTTGTCTTTTAAATGAAGACCTGTATGAATGGCATCACGAGGGCTTAGCTGTCTCCTCTTTCAAGTCAATGAAATTGATCTGCCCGTGCAGAAGCGGACATAAGCACATAAGACGAGAAGACCCTATGGAGCTTTAGACACCAGGCAGATCACGTCAAACAACCTTGAATTAACAAGTAAAAACGCAGTGACCCCTAGCCCATATGTCTTTGGTTGGGGCGACCGCGGGGGAAAATTAAGCCCCCATGTGGACTGGGGGCACTGCCCCCACAGCCAAGAGCCACAGCTCTAAGCACCAGAATATCTGACCAAAAATGATCCGGCAAACGCCGATCAACGGACCGAGTTACCCTAGGGATAACAGCGCAATCCTCTCCCAGAGTCCCTATCGACGAGGGGGTTTACGACCTCGATGTTGGATCAGGACATCCTAATGGTGCAGCCGCTATTAAGGGTTCGTTTGTTCAACGATTAAAGTCCTACGTGATCTGAGTTCAGACCGGAGTAATCCAGGTCAGTTTCTATCTATGAAGTGATGTTTCCTAGTACGAAAGGACCGGAAAGAAGGGGCCCATGCTTAAGGCACGCCCCACCCCCACCTGATGAAGGCAACTAAAACAGACAAGGGGGCACACCAAGATTGCCTAAAAGAACGGCGCGCTAAGATGGCAGAGCCCGGTAATTGCGAGAGGCCTAAGCCCTCTTTCTCAGAGGTTCAAACCCTCTTCTTAGCTATGATCACCACCCTAATTACCCACGTTATTAATCCCCTAGCATACATCGTACCCGTTCTACTAGCAGTTGCTTTCCTAACCCTACTCGAACGAAAAGTCCTTGGGTATATGCAACTTCGAAAAGGGCCAAACATCGTAGGCCCCTACGGACTACTGCAACCTATCGCAGACGGCCTAAAACTATTTATTAAAGAACCCGTCCGACCTTCCACCTCTTCCCCCTTTCTATTCCTCGCCACACCCATACTTGCCCTTACACTTGCACTCACTCTTTGAGCCCCAATACCTATTCCTTATCCTGTTACAGATCTTAACCTAGGGGTACTATTTGTACTTGCACTATCTAGCCTANCCGTTTATTCTATCTTGGGATCAGGCTGAGCATCAAACTCCAAATACGCCTTAATTGGAGCCCTCCGAGCAGTAGCACAAACCATTTCCTACGAAGTTAGCCTAGGCTTAATCTTACTTAGCGTGATTATCATCACGGGGGGGTTTACTCTTCAAACCTTCAACGTGGCCCAAGAAAGCATCTGACTGCTCGTGCCAGCCTGACCACTTGCCGCCATATGATACATCTCAACCCTCGCCGAGACAAACCGTGCACCCTTTGACCTCACAGAAGGAGAATCAGAATTAGTCTCCGGATTCAATGTAGAATACGCTGGAGGGCCCTTTGCCCTCTTTTTCCTAGCCGAGTATGCTAATATTCTTCTAATAAATACACTCTCAGCCGTCCTATTTCTGGGCGCGTCCCACATCCCCGCTTTCCCCGAATTAACTGCCCTCAACCTAATAACAAAAGCTGCCCTCCTATCCGTTGTATTCTTATGAGTACGAGCTTCCTACCCCCGATTTCGGTACGATCAACTTATACATTTAGTTTGAAAAAGCTTCCTACCCCTCACCCTGGCCCTTGTACTGTGGCATCTAGCACTCCCCATCGCACTAGCAGGCCTCCCCCCTCAGATTTAGCCAGGAATTGTGCCTGAATGCTTAAGGACCACCTTGATAGCGTGGCTGATAGGGGTTCAAGTCCCCTCAATTCTAGAGAGAAGGGGCTCGAACCCATCCTCAAGAGATCAAAACTCTTGGTGCTTCCACTACACCACTTTCTAGTAAGGTCAGCTAATTAAGCTTTCGGGCCCATACCCCGAATATGTTGGTTAAAATCCTTCCCTTACTAATGAACCCCTACGTACTCACCATCTTACTTTCTAGTCTAGGACTAGGCACAGTCCTCACCTTTGCCAGCTCTCATTGACTACTTGCATGGATAGGCCTAGAAATTAATACCCTCGCCATTATTCCAATTATAGCACAACAACACCACCCCCGAGCAATTGAAGCAACAACCAAATACTTTTTAACACAAGCAACCGCCGCAGCAATAATCCTTTTTGCTAGCACCACCAACGCCTGACTTGTAGGAGAGTGAGAAATTCACCAGCTAACACACCCCTTAGCAACTACAACAGCAATATTGGCCCTTGCCCTCAAACTTGGACTAGCCCCCGTTCACTTTTGACTACCAGAAGTTCTTCAAGGACTTGAACTCACAGCAGGACTAATCCTGTCAACCTGACAAAAACTGGCACCTTTTGCACTTATAATTCAAGTAGCCCCAACCATTAACTCTTCTCTACTCATTGCAATTGGCCTTCTATCAACACTTGTCGGAGGCTGAGGGGGACTTAATCAAACCCAATTACGTAAAATTCTAGCATACTCTTCAATTGCCCACCTAGGATGAATAGTATTAATTTTACAATTCGCACCCTCCCTTACACTCCTCAGCCTATCCATATATATTGTCATGACATCTTCAACGTTCCTAGCACTAAAAGCCAACAACTCTCTAACTATTAATACTCTCGCAACTTCATGAACTAAATCCCCAACCCTTGCCGCATTGACCGCTCTTGTGTTGTTATCCCTCGGGGGCCTTCCACCCCTCTCAGGCTTTATACCAAAATGACTTATTTTGCAAGAACTAACAAAACAAGAACTGCCACTACCTGCCACACTAGCTGCTATAACAGCCCTTCTTAGCCTTTACTTTTATCTGCGACTCTGCTACGCCTTGACCCTCACTATTTACCCCAACACCCTAACTGCCACCGCCCCATGACGCCTCAATTTTACCATAATTACCTTGCCCCTTTCAATTGTTACTATTTTAGCCCTGGGATTACTTCCCCTCACACCAGCTGTGACTACCATGTTAGCTTTGTAGTAAGGGCTTAGGATAGTATTAAGACCAAGAGCCTTCAAAGCTCTAAACGGGAGTGAAAATCTCCCAGCCCTTGTTAAGACTTGCAGGACTCTATCCCACATCTTCTGAATGCAACCCAGACACTTTAATTAAGCTAAAGCCTTTCTAGGTGGGAAGGCCTCGATCCTACAAACTCTTAGTTAACAGCTAAGCGCTCTATCCAGCGAGCATCCATCTACTTTCCCCGCCACCGGGGGCGAGGCGGGGTAAAGCCCCGGCAGGCTATTAGCCTACTTCTTCAGATTTGCAATCTGACATGTGGTACACCACAGGGCTTGATAAGGAGAGGAATTAAACCTCTGTCCATGGAGCTACAATCCACCGCTTGGGCTCTCAGCCACCCTACCTGTGGCAATCACACGATGATTTTTCTCAACCAACCACAAAGACATTGGCACCCTCTATTTAGTATTTGGTGCCTGAGCCGGGATAGTAGGCACCGCCCTTAGTCTACTGATTCGGGCAGAACTAAGCCAGCCGGGCGCTCTTCTAGGGGATGACCAGATCTATAACGTGATCGTCACAGCCCATGCCTTCGTTATGATTTTCTTTATAGTTATGCCGATTATGATCGGAGGCTTTGGAAACTGATTAATTCCCCTAATGATCGGGGCCCCTGATATGGCATTCCCTCGAATAAATAACATAAGCTTCTGACTCCTTCCACCATCCTTTCTCCTCCTCCTATCTTCCTCTGGAGTTGAAGCCGGAGCTGGCACCGGGTGAACAGTCTACCCCCCTCTGGCCGGCAACCTAGCCCACGCAGGAGCCTCAGTTGATCTGACGATCTTCTCCCTTCATTTAGCCGGGATCTCCTCAATTTTAGGAGCCATTAATTTTATTACTACCATTATTAACATAAAACCCCCGGCTATCTCTCAGTACCAAACCCCACTTTTTGTTTGAGCTGTACTAGTTACTGCTGTCCTTCTACTACTCTCCCTCCCCGTTCTGGCAGCAGGCATTACTATGTTACTCACGGACCGAAATCTAAACACCACTTTCTTTGACCCGGCAGGCGGGGGAGATCCAATTTTATACCAGCACCTCTTTTGATTCTTCGGCCACCCAGAAGTCTATATTCTTATCCTCCCAGGCTTTGGTATAATTTCACATATCGTTGCATACTACTCCGGTAAAAAAGAACCATTTGGGTACATGGGAATAGTCTGAGCTATGATAGCCATCGGATTGTTAGGATTTATCGTATGAGCCCACCATATGTTCACTGTCGGAATAGACGTTGACACTCGTGCCTACTTTACATCTGCCACCATGATTATCGCTATCCCCACAGGAGTAAAAGTATTTAGCTGACTAGCTACACTACACGGAGGCTCAATCAAATGAGAAACACCACTTCTTTGAGCCCTGGGGTTTATTTTCCTGTTTACAGTCGGTGGACTGACAGGTATTGTCCTTGCTAACTCCTCATTAGACATTGTTCTACACGACACTTATTACGTAGTTGCTCATTTCCACTACGTACTATCCATGGGAGCTGTATTTGCCATCATAGGCGCTTTCGTACACTGATTCCCGCTATTCACAGGGTATACACTTCACAGCACATGAACCAAAATCCATTTTGGAATCATATTTATTGGTGTAAATTTAACCTTTTTCCCACAACATTTCCTGGGCCTCGCAGGAATGCCACGACGGTACTCTGACTACCCAGACGCCTACACACTGTGAAACACTGTGTCCTCAATTGGATCCCTTGTCTCCTTAGTAGCTGTAATTATATTCCTATTTATTCTTTGAGAAGCTTTTGCTGCCAAACGAGAGGTAGCATCAATCGAATTAACTTCAACAAACGTAGAATGACTACACGGATGCCCCCCACCTTACCACACATTCGAGGAACCGGCATTTGTCCAGGTACAAGCAAACTAACGAGAAAGGGAGGAATTGAACCCCCATGTGCTGGTTTCAAGCCAACCGCATAACCACTCTGCCACTTTCTTCTATAAGACACTAGTAAAACTAAGTCTATTACATTGCCTTGTCAAGGCAAAATTGTGGGTTAAAACCCCGCGTGTCTTAAGCACTTAGCTAGAATGGCACATCCCTCACAACTAGGATTCCAAGACGCGGCCTCCCCTGTAATAGAAGAACTCCTTCATTTCCACGACCACGCCCTTATGATTGTTCTTCTTATCAGCACACTAGTGCTTTATATCATCGTAGCAATGGTCTCTACTAAACTTACTAATAAGTATATCCTTGATTCTCAAGAAATCGAGATCGTTTGAACTATCCTCCCAGCAATCATCCTTATTCTCATCGCCCTCCCCTCCCTCCGCATTCTCTATCTTATAGATGAAATTAATGATCCACACCTCACTATTAAAGCAATGGGCCACCAATGATATTGAAGCTATGAATACACCGACTACGAAGACTTAGGCTTTGATTCTTATATAGTCCCCACTCAAGATTTGGTGCCAGGTCAATTCCGTCTTCTAGAAACAGACCATCGAATAGTTGTCCCTGTAGAATCCCCAATCCGAATCCTAGTCTCAGCTGAAGACGTCCTTCACTCCTGAGCCGTTCCCTCCTTAGGTGTAAAAATAGATGCGGTACCAGGACGATTAAACCAAACAGCCTTTATTGCCTCTCGACCTGGAGTATTCTACGGACAATGTTCTGAAATCTGCGGGGCTAACCACAGCTTCATACCCATCGTTGTTGAAGCGGTACCCCTAGAACACTTTGAGAAGTGATCCACTATAATACTTGAAGATGCCTCACTAAGAAGCTAAATCGGGAATAGCGTTAGCCTTTTAAGCTAAAGATTGGTGGTCCCCAACCACCCCTAGTGACATGCCCCAACTCAACCCCGCCCCCTGATTTGCTATTTTAGTATTCTCATGACTGGTTTTCCTAACTGTTATTCCTCCAAAAGTCCTCGGCCACACCTTCACAAATGAGCCTACCTCACAAAGCACTGAAAAAGCTAAACCTGAACCCTGAAACTGACCATGACACTAAGCTTCTTCGACCAATTTATGAGCCCCACATACCTAGGTATTCCACTTATCGCTGTAGCATTAACACTTCCATGAATTCTCTTCCCAACCCCCACTGCCCGATGATTAAACAACCGCCTAATCACTCTGCAAGGATGGTTCATCAACCGATTTACCCAACAACTTCTCTTACCACTAAATTTAGGCGGCCACAAATGGGCAGCCCTACTAACCTCCCTAATACTATTTCTTATTACCCTAAATATACTAGGCCTACTTCCGTATACATTTACCCCCACCACGCAACTATCCCTAAACATGGGTTTAGCGGTCCCATTATGGCTCGCCACAGTAATTATTGGCATACGAAATCAACCTACTGCCGCTCTCGGCCATCTCTTGCCTGAAGGAACCCCCGTCCCACTAATCCCAGTACTAATCATTATCGAAACAATCAGCCTTTTCATCCGCCCCCTCGCCCTTGGCGTACGACTTACAGCCAATCTCACAGCAGGCCACCTTCTTATTCAACTAATTGCTACAGCAGCTTTTGTTCTATTACCTATAATACCCACAGTAGCAATCCTAACTTCTATTGTCCTATTTCTACTTACCCTTCTTGAAATTGCTGTAGCTATAATTCAAGCCTACGTCTTTGTTTTACTTCTAAGCCTCTACCTACAAGAAAACGTTTAATGGCACACCAAGCACACGCATACCACATGGTTGACCCAAGCCCCTGACCTCTGACCGGCGCAATTGCCGCCCTTTTACTTACATCAGGCACTGCAGTCTGATTCCACTTCCACTCACTCACGTTACTTACCCTGGGTAATGTTCTGTTACTTCTCACCATATACCAATGATGACGAGACATTATCCGAGAAGGCACCTTTCAAGGACACCACACACCACCAGTCCAAAAAGGATTACGATACGGCATAATCTTATTTATTACCTCCGAGGTATTCTTTTTCCTGGGTTTCTTCTGAGCCTTCTACCACGCTAGCCTAGCTCCCACACCTGAATTAGGAGGTTGCTGACCCCCCACAGGCATCACTACTCTAGACCCCTTTGAAGTCCCCCTTCTTAATACTGCAGTCCTTCTAGCATCTGGTGTCACCGTTACATGAGCCCATCACAGCATCATAGAAGGCGAACGGAAACAAACCATTCAAGCTCTTACTCTTACTATTTTACTAGGATTCTACTTCACTTTCCTACAAGGTATAGAATACTACGAAGCCCCATTTACAATCGCTGACGGCGTGTACGGCTCTACTTTCTTTGTCGCCACCGGATTCCATGGCCTACACGTGATTATTGGATCAACCTTTCTAGCCGTTTGCCTTCTGCGACAGGTCCAATACCACTTTACATCCGAACATCATTTTGGCTTTGAAGCTGCTGCTTGATATTGACACTTTGTAGACGTTGTGTGACTCTTCCTATACGTCTCTATTTACTGATGAGGCTCATAATCTTTCTAGTATTAACACGTATAAGTGACTTCCAATCACCCGGTCTTGGTTAAAATCCAAGGAAAGATAATGAACTTAATTACAACAATCATCACTATTACCATCACATTGTCCGCAGTACTAGCCACTATTTCTTTCTGATTACCTCAAATCTCCCCAGACGCAGAGAAGTTATCCCCCTACGAATGTGGATTTGATCCATTAGGGTCCGCCCGCCTACCCTTCTCCTTACGCTTCTTTCTAATCGCCATCCTATTCCTCCTATTTGATCTAGAAATTGCCCTCCTTCTACCTCTACCATGAGGGGATCAGCTCGACACCCCAACCTTAACACTTATTTGATCCACTGCCGTACTCGCCCTCCTTACTCTTGGCTTAATTTATGAATGAACCCAAGGAGGCTTAGAATGAGCCGAATAGGCAGTTAGTCCAAAACAAGACCCTTGATTTCGGCTCAAAAGACCATGGTTTAAGTCCATGACCGCCTTATGACACCAGTACACTTCAGCTTTACCTCAGCCTTTATTCTAGGGCTCATAGGACTCGCGTTTCACCGCACCCACCTTCTCTCAGCCCTTCTATGCCTAGAAGGAATAATACTCTCTCTATTTATTGCCCTCTCCTTATGAGCCCTTCAAATAGAAGCCACTGGTTACTCAGTAGCCCCTATACTTCTCCTAGCGTTCTCAGCCTGTGAGGCCAGCGCAGGTTTAGCTCTACTAGTAGCAACCGCACGAACACACGGCACAGACCGCCTCCAAAGCTTAAACCTCCTCCAATGTTAAAAATCCTTATCCCCACACTCATGCTTTTCCCAACGATCTGGCTCAGTCCCGCGAAATGATTATGGACTACATCAATCGCCCAAAGTTTAGTTATTGCCCTAGCAAGTTTATCCTGACTTAAATGATCGTCAGAAACCGGATGATCCTCCTCTAACCTCTATTTAGCAACTGACCCCCTATCGACACCTCTACTAGTACTAACCTGCTGACTACTTCCCCTTATAATCCTCGCCAGCCAAAATCACCTATCGCCTGAACCCTTAAATCGCCAACGGACCTACATCTCCCTCCTGGTCTCCCTCCAAATATTTCTAATCTTAGCATTCGGGGCCACAGAAATTATCATATTTTACATCATATTCGAAGCCACACTACTTCCAACCCTAATTATTATTACCCGGTGAGGAAATCAAACAGAACGCCTCAACGCCGGCACCTACTTCTTATTTTATACCTTAGCTGGCTCCCTGCCCCTCCTTGTAGCCCTGCTTCTTATACAAAATGACAGCGGAACCCTATCCATATTCACCCTGCAGTATACACAGCCCCTGTACCTTTTAACATGAGGCGATAAACTATGATGAGCTGCCTGCCTTTTAGCTTTCCTTGTAAAAATACCACTATATGGTGTACACCTTTGACTTCCAAAAGCCCACGTAGAAGCTCCAATCGCCGGATCCATAATCCTAGCGGCTGTTCTCCTCAAACTGGGAGGATACGGCATAATACGTATAATAGTCATACTAGACCCCCTGACCAAAGAACTAGCTTACCCCTTTATTGTCTTGGCCATATGAGGTATCATTATAACCGGATCTATTTGCCTACGTCAAACGGACCTGAAATCACTAATCGCATACTCCTCAGTAGGCCACATGGGACTAGTCGCAGGGGGTATTTTAATTCAAACACCCTGAGGGTTTACTGGCGCAATTATCCTCATAATCGCACACGGCCTCGCCTCCTCAGCACTATTCTGCTTAGCCAATACCAGCTATGAACGTACACACAGCCGGACCATACTACTAGCCCGAGGAATACAAATAATTCTCCCCCTAATGACCACTTGATGATTTATGGCTAGTTTAGCCAATCTGGCCCTTCCTCCTCTCCCTAACCTAATAGGAGAACTAATAATTATCACTTCTATATTTAACTGATCCTATTGAACCCTTATTCTCACGGGACTAGGCACATTAATCACAGCGAGCTACTCCCTTTATCTATTCTTAATGACCCAACGGGGTCCCCTGCCATCCCATATTATTGCTCTTGAACCTACCCACACCCGAGAACACCTACTTATTATCTTACACCTCATCCCAATCGTACTACTGATCCTAAAACCTGAACTCATATGAGGCTGATGTTTCTGTAGATATAGTTTAACCAAGACATTAGATGTGATTCTAAAAATAGAGGTTAAAATCCTCTTATCCACCGAGAGAAATCTGACGATAGCAAAGACTGCTAATCTTCTGCCCCCTCAGTTAAATTCTGTGGTTCACTCGTGCTTCTAAAGGATAACAGCTCATCCTTGGTCTTAGGAACCCAAAAACTCTTGGTGCAAATCCCAAGTAGCAGCTATGCACCCCACTACACTCATCTTAAACTCGTCCCTTTTAATGATCTTCGCACTTCTAATTTACCCTCTTATCACCACCCTCACCCCAACCCCCCAACACAAAAACTGAGCCCTTACTCACGTAAAAACTGCTATCAAAATGGCCTTCCTAGTAAGCCTGCTCCCCCTTTTTATCTTCCTAGACCAAGGAACCGAAACTATCGTCACTAATTGACAATGAATAAACACCACAACCTTTGACATTAACCTTAGCTTTAAATTTGACCACTACTCCATTATTTTCACCCCGATTGCTCTGTATGTAACCTGATCGATTCTAGAATTCGCATCCTGATATATACATGCCGACCCCAACATAAACCGGTTCTTTAAGTACCTCCTCCTCTTCCTGATTGCCATAATTATTTTAGTAACCGCCAACAATATGTTCCAGCTATTTATCGGCTGAGAAGGGGTTGGAATTATATCGTTCCTCCTCATCGGATGATGACATGGGCGGGCTGATGCTAACACAGCTGCTATACAAGCTGTAATTTATAACCGAGTCGGAGACATCGGACTCATCCTAAGTATAGCCTGGTTCGCAACAAACCTAAACTCATGAGAAATTCAACAAATATTTGCCTCTTCAAAAGGACTTGACCTAACACTCCCTCTTTTGGGCCTCATTCTAGCCGCCACCGGCAAATCAGCGCAATTTGGACTTCACCCGTGACTTCCTTCCGCGATAGAGGGTCCTACGCCGGTATCTGCCCTACTACACTCCAGCACCATGGTTGTTGCGGGAATCTTCCTGTTAATTCGACTCCACCCTCTTATAGAAAATAACCAAACAGCCCTAACCACCTGCTTATGCCTAGGAGCCCTAACCACCCTATTCACCGCCACCTGCGCCCTAACACAAAATGACATCAAAAAGATTGTCGCATTCTCTACATCAAGCCAACTAGGACTTATGATAGTCACCATTGGACTTAATCAACCACAACTAGCCTTCCTACACATCTGCACTCACGCATTCTTCAAAGCTATACTCTTCCTATGTTCAGGCTCAATTATTCACAGTTTAAACGACGAACAGGACATCCGAAAAATAGGAGGTATACACAACCTCACCCCCTTTACCTCCTCTTGCCTCACAATCGGGAGCCTTGCACTTACCGGCACCCCCTTTTTAGCGGGGTTCTTCTCCAAAGATGCTATTATTGAAGCATTAAACACCTCCCACCTCAACGCCTGAGCCCTCACTCTTACCTTACTAGCCACCTCATTCACTGCCATTTATAGCCTACGAGTCATCTTTTTCGTCTCTATGGGACACCCCCGCTTTACGACTACAGCCCCAATTAATGAAAATAATCCATCCGTGATCAACCCAATCAAACGACTAGCCTGAGGAAGCATCATTGCAGGACTTCTGATTACCTCAAACTTCCTCCCATCCAACACCCCAGTGATAACCATGCCCACCCATTTAAAACTAGCCGCTCTCCTGGTAACCATCTTAGGCCTTCTCATTGCATTAGAACTTGCATCACTAACTAACAAACAATTTAAACTACACCTAACCTCATCACTACACAACTTCTCCAATATACTGGGATTCTTCCCCACCATCATCCACCGATTGGCCCCAAAACTAAACTTAACTCTAGGACAAACCATTGCTAGCCAAATGGTAGATCAAACATGATTTGAAAAAGTCGGCCCAAAGGAGTTATTTCAACTCACCTACCCAATAGTCACGACAACAAGTAATATCCAACAAGGCATAATTAAAACATACCTCACTCTATTCTTCCTTTCAACAACCCTAGCTGTCCTACTAACACTAACCTAAACTGCTCGAAGCGCCCCACGACTCAATCCCCGTGTTAATTCCAACACCACAAAAAGTGTTAGCAAAAGTACCCAAGCACACGCGATTAACATCCCCCCTCCGTGAGAATATATCAATGCCACCCCACTTGTATCCCCCCGCAAAACGGAAAACTCTTTAAAGAGGTCCACCGCCACCCACGAGGTTTCATACCACCCACCCCAGAATAAGCCTGCCACTAACACCACCCCCACCATATAAACCACTACATACCCTAAAACCGAACGATCCCCTCAAGACTCAGGAAAAGGTTCAGCAGCCAAAGCCGCTGAATAAGCAAATACCACAAGCATTCCCCCCAAATAAATCAAAAATAGTACCAAAGACAAAAAAGATCCCCCATGACCCACCAAAACACCACAACCCACACCTGCTGCTACAACCAATCCCAAAGCAGCAAAATAAGGTGCAGGGTTAGATGCCACAGCTACAAGCCCTAAAACCAGCCCTAAAAGAAATAAAGACACAAGATAAGTCATAATTCCTGCTCGGACTCTAACCGAAACTAATGACTTGAAAAACCACCGTTGTTATTCAACTACAAGAACCTAATGGCCAACCTCCGAAAAACCCATCCTCTCCTAAAAATCGCTAATGACGCACTAGTCGACCTCCCAGCACCCTCTAACATTTCAGTCTGATGAAACTTTGGCTCACTCCTAGGCCTATGTTTAGCCACCCAAATTCTTACCGGGCTCTTCTTAGCCATACACTATACCTCCGACATTTCAACAGCTTTTTCCTCTGTCTGCCACATTTGCCGAGATGTTAGTTACGGCTGACTCATTCGAAATATCCACGCCAACGGGGCATCTTTCTTTTTTATTTGCATTTATATACATATCGCCCGAGGACTTTATTATGGCTCTTACCTCTACAAAGAAACCTGAAATATTGGGGTGGTACTTCTACTTCTCACTATAATAACCGCCTTTGTAGGCTACGTCCTCCCATGAGGACAAATATCCTTCTGAGGGGCCACTGTAATCACAAACCTCCTCTCCGCTGTCCCGTACGTAGGAGGCGCCCTAGTACAATGAATCTGAGGCGGGTTCTCTGTTGACAACGCTACTCTAACACGATTTTTCGCCTTTCACTTCCTATTCCCCTTCGTCATTGCAGCTGCTACAGTCCTCCACCTTCTGTTCCTTCATGAGACAGGATCTAACAACCCAGCAGGCATTAACTCCGATGCCGATAAAATCTCCTTCCATCCCTACTTCTCATACAAAGATCTCCTAGGATTCGTAGCCATACTTCTCGGTTTAACATCCTTAGCTCTTTTTGCACCAAACCTCCTGGGGGACCCGGACAATTTTACGCCCGCCAACCCCCTGGTCACCCCACCTCATATCAAACCCGAATGATACTTCTTATTCGCTTACGCAATCCTACGATCTATTCCCAACAAACTAGGAGGGGTACTCGCCCTTTTATTCTCGATCCTTGTCCTTATAGTTGTTCCTATCTTACACACTTCCAAACAACGAGGACTAACCTTTCGACCACTGACCCAATTCTTATTTTGGGCCCTAGTAGCAGATATACTTATCCTCACCTGAATCGGAGGCATGCCCGTAGAACACCCATTCATCATCATCGGCCAAATTGCCTCTGTAATCTACTTCACCATCTTCCTAATTCTTTCGCCCTTAGCCGGCTGGGCCGAGAATAAAGCCCTCCAATGAGCCTGCCCTAGTAGCTCAGCGCCAGAGCGCCGGTCTTGTAATCCGGAAGTCGGAGGTTAAAACCCTCCCTAGTGCTCAGAGAGAGGAGATTTTAACTCCCACCCTTAACTCCCAAAGCTAAGATTCTAAATTAAACTACCCTCTG